>NC_067451.1:42677258-42922258 GCF_025434085.1 Hippocampus zosterae | reverse complement strand
CATTCCTATAAGATACATTCAAACTCAGAAAACGTGCTCAGCTCGGTCTGAAAATGCATTTAAAGCAATAAAAACTCAAATTGACTGTCACGCCAAAACCAAAGGACTTATGCACACATTTCAACATGTATTTAGTTCAGGTTGACCTCGTGAAGCCTAAATGAGCATTAATTTTACCACACAACTCATTCCTATTAAGATACATTCAAACTCAGAAAATGTGCTCAGCTCGGCCTAAAAACGCATTTAAAATAAATAAAACTCAAATTGAGTGTCACGCATAAACCAAAGGTTTTATGCACACATTTGAACGTGCATTTTGTTCAGGTTGACCTCCTGATGACTAAATGAGCATTAATTTGACCACACAACTCATTCCTATAAAGATACATTCAAAGTCAGAAAACATGCTCAGGTGAGCATTAATTTGACCACACAACTCATTCCTATGAAGATACATTCAAACTCAGAAAATGTGCTCAGCTCGGCCTGAAAATACATTTTAAGCAATAAAACTCAAATTGAGTGTCACGCCTAAACCAAAGGACTTATGCACACAATCAACATGTATTTAGTTCAGGTTGACCCCCTGAAGCCTAAATGAGCATTAATTTGACCGCACAACTCATTTTTATGAAGATACATTCAAACTCAGAAAACGTGCTCGACTCAGCCTGAAAATGCATTTAAAGCAATAAAAACTCAAATTGAGTATCACGCCTAAAGCAAAGGACTTATGCACACTCTTCAACATGTATTTTGTTCAGGTTGACCTCCTGAAGCCCAATTGACAATTAATTTGATCACACAACTCATTTTTATGAAGATACATTCAAACTCAGAAAACGTGCTCGACTCAGCCTGAAAATGCATTTAAAGCAATAAAAACTCAAATTGAGTGTCATGCCTAAACCAATGACTTATGCACACATTTCAACACGTATTTAGTTCAGGTTGACCTCCTGAAGCCTAAATGACAATTACTTTGACCTCACAACTTATTCCTATGAAGATACATTCAAAGTCAAAAAAACGTGCTCAGCTCGGCCTGAAAATGCATTTAAAGCAATAAAAATTCAAATTGAGTGTCACGCCTAAACCAAAGGACTTATGCACACACTTCAACATGTATTCTGTTCAGGTTGACGTCCTGAAGCCTAAATGAGCATTAATTTGACTACACAACTCATTCCTATGAAGATACATTCAAACTCAGAAAATGTGCTCAGCTCGGCCTGAAAATACATTTTAAGCAATAAAACTCAAATTGAGTGTCACGCCTAAACCAAAGGACTTATGCACACACTAAACATGTATTTAGTTCAGGTTGACCTCCTGAAGCCTAAATGAGCATTAATTTGACCACACAACTCATTCCTATGAAGATACATTCAAACTCAGAAAACGTGCTCAATTCGGCCTGAAAGTGCATTTAAAGCAATAAAAACTCAAAATTGAGTGTCACGCCTAAACATAAGGACTTATGCACACACTTCAACAAGTATTTAGTTCAGGATAACCTCCTGAAGCCTAAATGAGCATTAATTTGACCACACAACTCATTCCTATGAAGATACATTCAAACTCAGAAAATGTGCTCAGCTCGGCCTGAAAATGCATTTAAAATAAATAAAAATGAAATTGAGTGTCACGCGTAAACCAAAGGTTTTATGCACACATTTCAACACGTATTTAGTTCAGGTTGACCTCCTGAAGCCTAAATGACAATTAATTTGACCACACAACTCATTTTTATGAAGATACATTCAAACTCAGAAAATGTGCTCAACTCGGTCTGAAAATGCATTTTAAGCAATAAAAACTCAAATTGAGTGTCACGCCTAAAGCAAAGGACTTATGCGCACACTTCAACATGTATTTTGTTCAGGATGATCCCCTGAAGCCTAAATGAGCATTAATTTAACCACACAACTCATTCCTATAAGATTCATTCAAACTCAGAAAACGTTCTCAGCTCGGCCTGAAAATGCATTTAAAACAAATACAACTCAAATTGAGTGTCACGCATAAACCAAAGGTTTTATGCACACATTTGAACATGCATTTTGTTCAGGTTGCCCTCCTGAAGCCTAAATGACAATTAATTTGATCACACAACTCATTTTTATGAAGATACATTCAAACTCAGAAAATGTGCTCAGCTCGGCCTGAAAATACATTTTAAGCAATAAAACTCAAATTGAGTGTCACGCCAAAACCAAAGGACTTATGCATACAGTCAACATGTATTTAGTTCAGGTTGACCTCCTGAAGCCTAAATGAGCATTAATTTGACCGCAAAACTCATACCTATGAAGATACATTCAAAGTCAAAAAATGTGCTCAGCTCGGCCTGAAAATGCATTTAAAATAAATAAAAATCAAATTGAGTGTCACGCGTAAACCAAAGGTTTTATGCACACATTTCAACACGTATTTAGTTCAGGTTGACCTCCTGAAGCCTAAATGACAATTAATTTGACCACACAACTCATTCCTATGAAGATGCATTCAAACTCAGAAAATGTGCTCAACTCGGTCTGAAAATGCATTTTAAGCAATAAAAACTCAAATTGAGTGTCACGCCTAAATCAAAGGACTTATGCGCACACTTCAACATGTATTTTGTTCAGGATGATCCCCTGAAGCCTAAATGAGCATTAATTTAACCACACAACTCATTCCTATAAGATTCATTCAAACTCAGAAAACGTTCTCAGCTCGGCCTGAAAATGCATTTAAAACAAATACAACTCAAATTGAGTGTCACGCATAAACCAAAGGTTTTATGCACACATTTGAACATGCATTTTGTTCAGGTTGACCTCCTGAAGCCTAAATGACAATTAATTTGATCACACAACTCATTTTTATGAAGATACATTCAAACTCAGAAAATGTGCTGAGCTCGGCCTGAAAATACATTTTAAGCAATAAAACTCAAATTGAGTGTCACGCCAAAACCAAAGGACTTATGCATACAGTCAACATATATTTAGTTCAGGTTGACCTCCTGAAGCCTAAATGAGCATTAATTTGACCGCAAAACTCATACCTATGAAGATACATTCAAAGTCAAAAAATGTGCTCAGCTCGGTCTGAAAATGCATTTAAAGCAATAAAAACTCAAATTGAGTGTCACGCCTAAAGCAAAGGACTTATGCACACACTTCAACATGTATTTTTTTCAGGTTGGCCTCCTGAAGCCTAAGTGACAATTAATTTGATCACACAACTCATTTTTATGAAGATACATTCAAAGTCATAAAACGTGCTCAGCTCGGCCTGAAAATACATTTTAAGCAATAAAACTCAAATTGAGTGTCACGCCTAAACCAAAGGACTTATGCACACACTAAACATGTATTTAGTTCAGGTTGACCTCCTGAAGCCTAAATGAGCATTAATTTGACCACACAACTCATTCCTATGAAGATACATTCAAACTCAGAAAACGTGCTCAATTCGGCCTGAAAGTGCATTTAAAGCAATAAAAACTCAAAATTGAGTGTCACGCCTAAACATAAGGACTTATGCACACACTTCAACAAGTATTTAGTTCAGGATAACCTCCTGAAGCCTAAATGAGCATTAATTTGACCACACAACTCATTCCTATGAAGATACATTCAAACTCAGAAAATGTGCTCAGCTCGGCCTGAAAATGCATTTAAAATAAATAAAAATCAAATTGAGTGTCACGCGTAAACCAAAGGTTTTATGCACACATTTCAACACGTATTTAGTTCAGGTTGACCTCCTGAAGCCTAAATGACAATTAATTTGACCACACAACTCATTCCTATGAAGATGCATTCAAACTCAGAAAATGTGCTCAACTCGGTCTGAAAATGCATTTTAAGCAATAAAAACTCAAATTGAGTGTCACGCCTAAAGCAAAGGACTTATGCGCACACTTCAACATGTATTTTGTTCAGGATGATACCCTGAAGCCTAAATGAGCATTAATTTAACCACACAACTCATTCCTATAAGATACATTCAAACTCAGAAAACGTGCTCAGCTCGGCCTTAAAATGCATTTAAAACAAATACAACTCAAATTGAGTGTCACGCATAAACCAAAGGTTTTATGCACACATTTGAACATGCATTTTGTTCAGGTTGACCTCCTGAAGCCTAAATGACAATTAATTTGATCACACAACTCATTTTTATGAAGATACATTCAAACTCAGAAAATGTGCTCAGCTCGGCCTGAAAATACATTTTAAGCAATAAAACTCAAATTGAGTGTCACGCCAAAACCAAAGGACTTATGCATACAGTCAACATGTATTTAGTTCAGGTTGACCTCCTGAAGCCTAAATGAGCATTAATTTGACCGCAAAACTCATTCCTATGAAGATACATTCAAAGTCAAAAAATGTGCTCAGCTCGGTCTGAAAATGCATTTAAAGCAATAAAAACTCAAATTGAGTGTCACGCCTAAAGGAAAGTACTTATGCACACACTTCAACATGTATTTTTTTCAGGTTGGCCTCCTGAAGCCTAAATGACAATTAATTTGACTACACAACTCATTCCTATGAAGATACATTCAAAGTCAGAAAACGTGCTCAGCTCAGCATTAATTTGACCATACAACTCATTCCTATGAAGATGCATTCAAACTCAGAAAATGTGCTCAACTCGGTCTGAAAATGCATTTTAAGCAATAAAAACTCAAATTGAGTGTCACGCCTAAAGCAAAGGACTTATGCGCACACTTCAACATGTATTTTGTTCAGGATGATCCCCTGAAGCCTAAATGAGCATTAATTTAACCACACAACTCATTCCTATAAAATACATTCAAACTCAGAAAACGTGCTCAGCTCGGCCTGAAAATGCATTTAAAACAAATACAACTCAAATTGAGTGTCACGCATAAACCAAAGGTTTTATGCACACATTTGAACATGCATTTTGTTCAGGTTGACCTCCTGATGACCAAATGAGCATTAATTTGACCAAACAACTCATTCCTATAAAGATACATTCAAAGTCAGAAAACGTGCTCAGCTCAGCATTAATTTGACCACACAACTCATTCCTATGAAGATACATTCAAAGTCAAAAAAACGTGCTAAGCTCAGCCTGAAAATGCATTTAAAGCAATAAAACTCAAATTGAGTGTCACGCCAAAACCAAAGGACTTATGCACACACTCAACATGTATTTAGTTCAGGTTGACCTCCTGAAGCCTAAATGAGCATTAATTTGACCACACAACTCATTCCTATGAAGATACATTCAAACTCAGAAAACGTGCTCAATTCGGCCTGAAAGTGCATTAAAAAGCTATAAAAACTCAAAATTGAGTGTCTTGCCTAAACCAAAGGGCTTGTGCACACATTTCAACATGTATTTAGTTCAGGATAACCTCCTGAAGCCTAAATGAGCATTAATTTGACCACACAACTCATTCCTATGAAGATACATTCAAACTCAGAAAACGTGCTCAATTAGGCCTGAAAGTGCATTTAAAATAAATAAAACTCAAATTGAGTGTCACGCGTAAACCAAAGGTTATATGCACACATTTCAACACGCATTTAGTTCAGGTTGACCTCCTGAAGCCTAAATGACAATTAATTTGACTACACAACTCATTCCTATGAAGATACATTCAAAGTCAGAAAACGTGCTCAGCTCAGCATTAATTTGACCACACAACTCATTCCTATGAAGATACATTCAAACTCAGAAAATGTGCTCAGCTCGGCCTGAAAATACATTTAAAGCAATAAACCTCAAATTGAGTGTCACGCCTAAACCAAAGGACTTATGCACACACTCAACATGTATTTAGTTCAGGTTGACCTCCTGAAGCCTAAATGAGCATTAATATGACCGCACAACTCATTCCTATGAAGATACATTCAAACTTAGAAAATGTGCTCAGCTCGGCCTGAAAATACATTTTAAGCAATAAAACTCAAATTTAGTGTCACGCCAAAACCAAAGGACTTATGCACACACTCAACATGTATTTAGTTCAGGTTGACCTCCTGAAGCCTAAATGAGCATTAATTTGACCGCACAACTCATTCCTATGAAGATACATTCAAAGTCAAAAAATGTGCTCAGCTCGGTCTGAAAATGCATTTAAAGCAATAAAAACTCAAATTGAGTGTCACGCCTAAACCAAAGGACTTACGCACACATTTCAACATGTATTTAGTTCAGGTTGACCTCCTGAAGCCTAAATGAGCATTAATATGACCGCACAACTCATTCCTATGAAGATACATTCAAACTTAGAAAATGTGCTCAGCTCGGCCTGAAAATACATTTTAAGCAATAAAATTCAAATTGAGTGTCACGCCAAAACCAAAGGACTTATGCACACACTCAACATGTATTTAGTTCAGGTTGACCTCCTGAAGCCTAAATGAGCATTAATTTGACCGCAAAACTCATTCCTATGAAGATACATTCAAAGTCAAAAAATGTGCTCAGCTCGGTCTGAAAATGCATTTAAAGCAATAAAAACTCAAATTGACTGTCACGCCTAAAGCAAAGGAGTTATGCACACACTTCAACATGTATTTTGTTCAGGATGATCCCCTGAAGCCTAAATGAGCATTAATTTAACCACACAACTCATTCCTATAAGATACATTCAAACTCAGAAAACGTGCTCAGCTCGGTCTGAAAATGCATTTAAAGCAATAAAAACTCAAATTGACTGTCACGCCAAAACCAAAGGACTTATGCACACATTTCAACATGTATTTAGTTCAGGTTGACCTCGTGAAGCCTAAATGAGCATTAATTTTACCACACAACTCATTCCTATTAAGATACATTCAAACTCAGAAAATGTGCTCAGCTCGGCCTAAAAACGCATTTAAAATAAATAAAACTCAAATTGAGTGTCACGCATAAACCAAAGGTTTTATGCACACATTTGAACGTGCATTTTGTTCAGGTTGACCTCCTGATGACTAAATGAGCATTAATTTGACCACACAACTCATTCCTATAAAGATACATTCAAAGTCAGAAAACATGCTCAGGTGAGCATTAATTTGACCACACAACTCATTCCTATGAAGATACATTCAAACTCAGAAAATGTGCTCAGCTCGGCCTGAAAATACATTTTAAGCAATAAAACTCAAATTGAGTGTCACGCCTAAACCAAAGGACTTATGCACACAATCAACATGTATTTAGTTCAGGTTGACCTCCTGAAGCCTAAATGAGCATTAATTTGACCGCACAACTCATTTTTATGAAGATACATTCAAACTCAGAAAACGTGCTCGACTCAGCCTGAAAATGCATTTAAAGCAATAAAAACTCAAATTGAGTATCACGCCTAAAGCAAAGGACTTATGCACACTCTTCAACATGTATTTTGTTCAGGTTGACCTCCTGAAGCCCAATTGACAATTAATTTGATCACACAACTCATTTTTATGAAGATACATTCAAACTCAGAAAACGTGCTCGACTCAGCCTGAAAATGCATTTAAAGCAATAAAAACTCAAATTGAGTGTCATGCCTAAACCAATGACTTATGCACACATTTCAACACGTATTTAGTTCAGGTTGACCTCCTGAAGCCTAAATGACAATTACTTTGACCTCACAACTTATTCCTATGAAGATACATTCAAAGTCAAAAAAACGTGCTCAGCTCGGCCTGAAAATGCATTTAAAGCAATAAAAATTCAAATTGAGTGTCACGCCTAAACCAAAGGACTTATGCACACACTTCAACATGTATTCTGTTCAGGTTGACGTCCTGAAGCCTAAATGAGCATTAATTTGACTACACAACTCATTCCTATGAAGATACATTCAAACTCAGAAAATATGCTCAGCTCGGCCTGAAAATACATTTTAAGCAATAAAACTCAAATTGAGTGTCACGCCTAAACCAAAGGACTTATGCACACACTAAACATGTATTTAGTTCAGGTTGACCTCCTGAAGCCTAAATGAGCATTAATTTGACCACACAACTCATTCCTATGAAGATACATTCAAACTCAGAAAACGTGCTCAATTCGGCCTGAAAGTGCATTTAAAGCAATAAAAACTCAAAATTGAGTGTCACGCCTAAACATAAGGACTTATGCACACACATCAACAAGTATTTAGTTCAGGATAACCTCCTGAAGCCTAAATGAGCATTAATTTGACCACACAACTCATTCCTATGAAGATACATTCAAACTCAGAAAATGTGCTCAGCAAGGCCTGAAAATGCATTTAAAATAAATAAAAATGAAATTGAGTGTCACGCGTAAACCAAAGGTTTTATGCACACATTTCAACACGTATTTAGTTCAGGTTGACCTCCTGAAGCCTAAATGACAATTAATTTGACCACACAACTCATTTTTATGAAGATACATTCAAACTCAGAAAATGTGCTCAACTCGGTCTGAAAATGCATTTTAAGCAATAAAAACTCAAATTGAGTGTCACGCCTAAAGCAAAGGACTTATGCGCACACTTCAACATGTATTTTGTTCAGGATGATCCCCTGAAGCCTAAATGAGCATTAATTTAACCACACAACTCATTCCTATAAGATTCATTCAAACTCAGAAAACGTTCTCAGCTCGGCCTGAAAATGCATTTAAAACAAATACAACTCAAATTGAGTGTCACGCATAAACCAAAGGTTTTATGCACACATTTGAACATGCATTTTGTTCAGGTTGCCCTCCTGAAGCCTAAATGACAATTAATTTGATCACACAACTCATTTTTATGAAGATACATTCAAACTCAGAAAATGTGCTCAGCTCGGCCTGAAAATACATTTTAAGCAATAAAACTCAAATTGAGTGTCACGCCAAAACCAAAGGACTTATGCATACAGTCAACATGTATTTAGTTCAGGTTGACCTCCTGAAGCCTAAATGAGCATTAATTTGACCGCAAAACTCATACCTATGAAGATACATTCAAAGTCAAAAAATGTGCTCAGCTCGGCCTGAAAATGCATTTAAAATAAATAAAAATCAAATTGAGTGTCACGCGTAAACCAAAGGTTTTATGCACACATTTCAACACGTATTTAGTTCAGGTTGACCTCCTGAAGCCTAAATGACAATTAATTTGACCACACAACTCATTCCTATGAAGATGCATTCAAACTCAGAAAATGTGCTCAACTCGGTCTGAAAATGCATTTTAAGCAATAAAAACTCAAATTGAGTGTCACGCCTAAAGCAAAGGACTTATGCGCACACTTCAACATGTATTTTGTTCAGGATGATCCCCTGAAGCCTAAATGAGCATTAATTTAACCACACAACTCATTCCTATAAGATTCATTCAAACTCAGAAAACGTTCTCAGCTCGGCCTGAAAATGCATTTAAAACAAATACAACTCAAATTGAGTGTCACGCATAAACCAAAGGTTTTATGCACACATTTGAACATGCATTTTGTTCAGGTTGACCTCCTGAAGCCTAAATGACAATTAATTTGATCACACAACTCATTTTTATGAAGATACATTCAAACTCAGAAAATGTGCTGAGCTCGGCCTGAAAATACATTTTAAACAATAAAACTCAAATTGAGTGTCACGCCAAAACCAAAGGACTTATGCATACAGTCAACATATATTTAGTTCAGGTTGACCTCCTGAAGCCTAAATGAGCATTAATTTGACCGCAAAACTCATACCTATGAAGATACATTCAAAGTCAAAAAATGTGCTCAGCTCGGTCTGAAAATGCATTTAAAGCAATAAAAACTCAAATTGAGTGTCACGCCTAAAGCAAAGGACTTATGCACACACTTCAACATGTATTTTTTTCAGGTTGGCCTCCTGAAGCCTAAGTGACAATTAATTTGATCACACAACTCATTTTTATGAAGATACATTCAAAGTCATAAAACGTGCTCAGCTCGGCCTGAAAATACATTTTAAGCAATAAAACTCAAATTGAGTGTCACGCCTAAACCAAAGGACTTATGCACACACTAAACATGTATTTAGTTCAGGTTGACCTCCTGAAGCCTAAATGAGCATTAATTTGACCACACAACTCATTCCTGTGAAGATACATTCAAACTCAGAAAACGTGCTCAATTCGGCCTGAAAGTGCATTTAAAGCAATAAAAACTCAAAATTGAGTGTCACGCCTAAACATAAGGACTTATGCACACACTTCAACAAGTATTTAGTTCAGGATAACCTCCTGAAGCCTAAATGAGCATTAATTTGACCACACAACTCATTCCTATGAAGATACATTCAAACTCAGAAAATGTGCTCAGCTCGGCCTGAAAATGCATTTAAAATAAATAAAAATCAAATTGAGTGTCACGCGTAAACCAAAGGTTTTATGCACACATTTCAACACGTATTTAGTTCAGGTTGACCTCCTGAAGCCTAAATGACAATTAATTTGACCACACAACTCATTCCTATGAAGATGCATTCAAACTCAGAAAATGTGCTCAACTCGGTCTGAAAATGCATTTTAAGCAATAAAAACTCAAATTGAGTGTCACGCCTAAAGCAAAGGACTTATGCGCACACTTCAACATGTATTTTGTTCAGGATGATCCCCTGAAGCCTAAATGAGCATTAATTTAACCACACAACTCATTCCTATAAGATACATTCAAACTCAGAAAACGTGCTCAGCTCGGCCTTAAAATGCATTTAAAACAAATACAACTCAAATTGAGTGTCACGCATAAACCAAAGGTTTTATGCACACATTTGAACATGCATTTTGTTCAGGTTGACCTCCTGAAGCCTAAATGACAATTAATTTGATCACACAACTCATTTTTATGAAGATACATTCAAACTCAGAAAATGTGCTGAGCTCGGCCTGAAAATACATTTTAAGCAATAAAACTCAAATTGAGTGTCACGCCAAAACCAAAGGACTTATGCATACAGTCAACATGTATTTAGTTCAGGTTGACCTCCTGAAGCCTAAATGAGCATTAATTTGACCGCAAAACTCATTCCTATGAAGATACATTCAAAGTCAAAAAATGTGCTCAGCTCGGTCTGAAAATGCATTTAAAGCAATAAAAACTCAAATTGAGTGTCACGCCTAAAGGAAAGTACTTATGCACACACTTCAACATGTATTTTTTTCAGGTTGGCCTCCTGAAGCCTAAATGACAATTAATTTGACTACACAACTCATTCCTATGAAGATACATTCAAAGTCAGAAAACGTGCTCAGCTCAGCATTAATTTGACCATACAACTCATTCCTATGAAGATGCATTCAAACTCAGAAAATGTGCTCAACTCGGTCTGAAAATGCATTTTAAGCAATAAAAACTCAAATTGAGTGTCACGCCTAAAGCAAAGGACTTATGCGCACACTTCAACATGTATTTTGTTCAGGATGATCCCCTGAAGCCTAAATGAGCATTAATTTAACCACACAACTCATTCCTATAAAATACATTCAAACTCAGAAAACGTGCTCAGCTCGGCCTGAAAATGCATTTAAAACAAATACAACTCAAATTGAGTGTCACGCATAAACCAAAGGTTTTATGCACACATTTGAACATGCATTTTGTTCAGGTTGACCTCCTGATGACTAAATGAGCATTAATTTGACCACACAACTCATTCCTATAAAGATACATTCAAACTCAGAAAATGTGCTCAGCTCGGCCTGAAAATACATTTTAAGCAATAAAACTCAAATTGAGTGTCACGCCAAAACCAAAGGACTTATGCATACAGTCAACATGTATTTAGTTCAGGTTGACCTCCTGAAGCCTAAATGAGCATTAATTTGACCGCAAAACTCATTCCTATGAAGATACATTCAAAGTCAAAAAATGTGCTCAGCTCGGTCTGAAAATGCATTTAAAGCAATAAAAACTCAAATTGAGTGTCACGCCTAAAGCAAAGGACTTATGCACACACTTCAACATGTATTTTGTTCAGGATGATCCCCTGAAGCCTAAATGAGCATTAAGTTGACCACACAACTCATTCCTTTAAAGATACATTCAAAGTCAGAAAACGTGCTCAGCTCGGCATGAAAATACATTTTCAGCAATAAAACTCAAATTGAGTGTCACGCCTAAACCAAACGACTTATGCACACACTTCAACATGTATTTAGTTCAGGATGATCCCCTGAAGCCTAAATGATTATTAATTAAACCACACAACTCATTCCTATGAAAATACATTCAAACTCAGAAAACGTGCTCAGCTCGGTCTGAAAATGCATTTAAAGCAAAAAAACTCAAATTGAGTGTCACGCCTAAAGCAAAGGACTTATGCGCACACTTCAACATGTATTTTGTTCAGGATGATCCCCTGAAGCCTAAATAAGCATTAATTTGATCACACAACTCATTCCTATGAAGATACATTCAAAGTCAGAAAACGTGCTCAGCTCGGTCTGAAAATGCATTTAAAGCAAAAAAACTCAAATTGAGTGTCACGCATAAAGCAAATAACTTATGCACACACTTCAACATGTATTTTGTTCAGGTTGACCTCCTGAAACCCAAATGAGCATTAATTTGACCACACAACTCATTCCTATGAAGATACATTCAAAGTCAGAAAACGTGCTCAGCTCGGCACGAAAATGCATTTAAAGCAATAAAACTCAAATTGAGTGTCACGCCTAAACCAAAACATTATGTAAACATTTCAACATGTATTTTGTTCAGGTTGACCTCCTGATGCCTAACTGAGCATTAATTTGACCACACAATTCATTCCTATGAAGATCCATTCAAACTGAGAACGCGTGCTCGGCTCGGCCTGAAAATGCAGTTAAAGCAATAAAAACTCAAATTGAGTGTCACGCCTAAACCAAAGGACTTATGCACACATTTGAACATGCATTTTGTTCAGGTTGACCTCCTGATGACTAAATGAGCATTAATTTGACCACACAACTCATTCCTTTAAAGATACATTCAAAGTCAGAAAACGTGCTCAGCTCGGCATGAAAATGCATTTAAAGCAATAAAAACTCAAATTGAGTGTCACGCATAAAGCAAATAACTTATGCACACACTTCAACATGTATTTTGTTCAGGATGATCCCCTGAAGCCTAAATGAGCATTAAGTTGACCACACAACTCATTCCTATGAAAATATATTCAAAGTCAGAAAATGTGCTCAGCTCAGCCTGAAAATACATTTTCAGCAATAAAACTCAAATTGAGTGTCACGCCTAAACCAAACGACTTATGCACACACTTCAACATGTATTTAGTTCAGGATGATCCCCTGAAGCCTAAATGATTATTAATTAAACCACACAACTCGTTCCTATGAAAATACATTCAAACTCAGAAAACGTGCTCAGCTCGGTCTGAAAATGCATTTAAAGCAAAAAAACTCAAATTGAGTGTCACGCCTAAAGCAAAGGACTTATGCGCACACTTCAACATGTATTTTGTTCAGGATGATCCCCTGAAGCCTAAATAAGCATTAATTTGATCACACAACTCAAACCTATGAAGATACATTCAAAGTCAGAAAACGTGCTCAGCTCGGCACGAAAATGAATTTAAAGCAATAAAACTCAAATAGAGTGTCACGCCTAAACCAAAGGACTTATGCACACATTTGAACATGCATTTTGTTCAGGTTGACCTCCTGATGACTAAATGAGCATTAATTTGACCACACAACTCATTCCTATAAAGATACATTCAAAGTCAGAAAACGTGCTCAGCTCAGCCTGAAAGTGTATTTAAAGCAATAAAAACTCAAATTGAGTGTCACGTCTAAACCAAAGGACTTATGCGCACACTTCAACATGTATTTTGTTCAGGATGATCCCCCTGAAGCCTAAATGAGCATTAATTAAACCACACAACTCATTCCTATAAAGATACATTCAAAGTCAGAAAACGTGCTCAGCTCAGCATTAATTTGACCACACAACTCATTCCTATGAAGATACATTCAAACTCAGAAAATGTGCTCAGCTCGGCCTGAAAATACATTTAAAGCAATAAACCTCAAATTGAGTGTCACACCTAAACCAAAGGACTTATGCACACACTCAACATGTATTTAGTTCAAGTTGACCTCCTGAAGCCTAAATGAGCATTAATTTGACCGCACAACTCATTCCTATGAAGATACATTCAAAGTCAGAAAATGTGCTCAGCTCGGTCTGAAAATGCATTTAAAGCAATAAAAACTCAAATTGAGTGTCACGCCTAAAGCAAAGGACTTATGGACACACTTCAACATGTATTTTGTTCAGGTTGACCTCCTGAAGCCTAAATGACAATTAATTTGATCACACAACTCATTTTTATGAAGATGCATTCAAAGTCATAAAACGTGCTCAGCTCGGCCTGAAAATGCATTTAACGCAATAAAAACTCAAATTGAGTGTCACGCCTAAACCTATGGACTTGTGCATACATTTAAACATGTATTTAGTTCAGGTTGACCTCCTGAAGCCTAAATGAGCATTAATTTGACCACACAACTCATTCCTATGAAGATACATTCAAACTCAGAAAACGTGCTCAATTCGGCCTGAAAGTGCATTTAAAGCTATAAAAACTCAAAATTGAGTGTCACGCCTAAACCAAAGGACTTGTGCACACATTTCAACATGTATTTAGTTCAGGATAACCTCCTGAAGCCTAAATGAGCATTAATTTGACCACACAACTCATTCCTATGAAGATACATTCAAACTCAGAAAACGTGCTCAATTCGGCCTGAAAGTGCATTTAAAATAAATAAAACTCAAATTGAGTGTCACGCGTAAACCAAAGGTTATATGCACACATTTCAACACGCATTTAGTTCAGGTTGACCTCCGGAAGCCTAAATGACAATTAATTTGACTACACAACTCATTCCTATGAAGATACATTCAAAGTCAGAAAACGTGCTCAGCTCAGCATTAATTTGACCACACAACTCATTCCTATGAAGATACATTCAAACTCAGAAAATGTGCTCAGCTCGGCCTGAAAATACATTTAAAGCAATAAACCTCAAATTGAGTGTCACGCCTAAACCAAAGGACTTATGCACACACTCAACATGTATTTAGTTCAGGTTGACCTCCTGAAGCCTAAATGAGCATTAATATGACCGCACAACTCATTCCTATGAAGATACATTCAAACTTAGAAAATGTGCTCAGCTCGGCCTGAAAATACATTTTAAGCAATAAAACTCAAATTGAGTGTCACGCCAAAACCAAAGGACTTATGCACACACTCAACATGTATTTAGTTCAGGTTGACCTCCTGAAGCCTAAATGAGCATTAATTTGACCGCACAACTCATTCCTATGAAGATACATTCAAAGTCAAAAAATGTGCTCAGCTCGGTCTGAAAATGCATTTAAAGCAATAAAAACTCAAATTGAGTGTCACGCCTAAACCAAAGGACTTACGCACACATTTCAACATGTATTTAGTTCAGGTTGACCTCCTGAAGCCTAAATGAGCATTAATATGACCGCACAACTCATTCCTATGAAGATACATTCAAACTTAGAAAATGTGCTCAGCTCCGCCTGAAAATACATTTTAAGCAATAAAACTCAAATTGAGTGTCACGCCAAAACCAAAGGACTTATGCACACACTCAACATGTATTTAGTTCAGGTTGACCTCCTGAAGCCTAAATGAGCATTAATTTGACCGCAAAACTCATTCCTATGAAGATACATTCAAAGTCAAAAAATGTGCTCAGCTCGGTCTGAAAATGCATTTAAAGCAATAAAAACTCAAATTGACTGTCACGCCTAAAGCAAAGGAGTTATGCACACACTTCAACATGTATTTTGTTCAGGTTGACCTCCTGAAGCCTAAATGACAATTAATTTGATCACACAACTCATTTTTATGAAGATACATTCAAAGTCATAAAACGTGCTCAGCTCGGCCTGAAAATGCATTTAAAGCAATAAAAACTCAAATTGAGTGTCACGCCTAAACCAAAGGACTTGTGCACACATTTCAACATGTATTTAGTTCAGGTTGACCTCCTGAAGCCTAAATGAGCATTAATTTGACCACACAACTCATTCCTATGAATATACATTCAAACTCAGAAAATGTGCTCAGCTCGGCCTGAAAATGCATTTAAAATAAATAAAACTCAAATTGAGTGTCACGTGTAAACCAAAGGTTTTATGCACACATTTCAACGCATTTAGTTCAGGTTGAACTCCTGATGACTAAATGAGCATTAATTTGACCACACAACTCATTCCTATGAAGATACATTCAAAGTCAGAAAACATGCTCAGCTCAGCATTAATTTGACCACACAACTCATTCCTATGAAGATACATTCAAACTCAGAAAATGTGCTCAGCTCGGCCTGAAAATACATTTAAAGCAATAAACCTCAAATTGAGTGTCACACCTAAACCAAAGGACTTATGCACACACTCAACATGTATTTAGTTCAGGTTGACCTCCTGAAGCCTAAATGAGCATTAATTTGACCGCACAACTCATTCCTATGAAGATACATTCAAAGTCAAAAAATGTGCTCAGCTCGGTCTGAAAATGCATTTAAAGCAGTAAAAACTCAAATTGAGTGTCACGCCTAAACCAAAGGACTTACGCACACATTTCAACATGTATTTAGTTCAGGTTGACCTCCTGAAGCCTAAATGAGCATTAATTTGACAGCAACACTCATTCCTATGAAGATACATTCAAAGTCAAAAAATGTGCTGAGCTTGGTCTGAAAATGCATTTAAAGTATACAAACTCAAATTGAGTGTCACGCCTAAAGCAAAGGACTTATGCACACACTCAACATGTATTTAGTTCAGGTTGACCTCCTGAAGCCCAAATGAGCATTAATTTGACCACACAACTCATTCCTATGAAGATACATTCAAACTCAGAAAACGTGCTCAATTCGGCCTGAAAGTGCATTTAAAGCAATAAAAACTCAAATTGAGTGTCACGCCTAAACCAAAGGACTTACGCACACATTTCAACATGTATTTAGTTCAGGTTGACCTCCTGAAGCCTAAATGAGCATTAATTTGACAGCAACACTCATTCCTATGAAGATACATTCAAAGTCAAAAAATGTGCTGAGCTTGGTCTGAAAATGCATTTAAAGCAATACAAACTCAAATTGAGTGTCACGCCTAAAGCAAAGGACTTATGCACACACTCAACATGTATTTAGTTCAGGTTGACCTCCTGAAGCCCAAATGAGCATTAATTTGACCACACAACTCATTCCTATGAAGATACATTCAAACTCAGAAAACGTGCTCAATTCGGCCTGAAAGTGCATTTAAAGCAATAAAAACTCAAAATTGAGTGTCACGCCTAAACATAAGGACTTATGCACACATTTCAACATGTATTTAGTTCAGGTTGACCTCGTGAAGCCTAAATGAGCATTAATTTTACCACACAACTCATTCCTATTAAGATACATTCAAACTCAGAAAATGTGCTCAGCTCGGCCTAAAAATGCATTTAAAATAAATAAAACTCAAATTGAGTGTCACGCATAAACCAAAGGTTTTATGCACACATTTGAACGTGCATTTTGTTCAGGTTGACCTCCTGATGACTAAATGAGCATTAATTTGACCACACAACTCATTCCTATAAAGATACATTCAAAGTCAGAAAACATGCTCAGGTGAGCATTAATTTGACCACACAACTCATTCCTATGAAGATACATTCAAACTCAGAAAATGTGCTCAGCTCGGCCTGAAAATACATTTTAAGCAATAAAACTCAAATTGACTGTCACGCCTAAACCAAAGGACTTATGCACACAATCAACATGTATTTAGTTCAGGTTGACCTCCTGAAGCCTAAATGAGCATTAATTTGACCGCACAACTCATTTTTATGAAGATACATTCAAACTCAGAAAACGTGCTCGACTCAGCCTGAAAATGCATTTAAAGCAATAAAAACTCAAATTGAGTATCACGCCTAAAGCAAAGGACTTATGCACACTCTTCAACATGTATTTTGTTCAGGTTGACCTCCTGAAGCCCAATTGACAATTACTTTGACCTCACAACTTATTCCTATGAAGATACATTCAAAGTCAAAAAAACGTGCTCAGCTCGGCCTGAAAATGCATTTAAAGCAATAAAAATTCAAATTGAGTGTCACGCCTAAACCAAAGGACTTATGCACACACTTCAACATGTATTCTGTTCAGGTTGACGTCCTGAAGCCTAAATGAGCATTAATTTGACTACACAACTCATTCCTATGAAGATACATTCAAAGTCAGAAACGCGCTCAACTCGGCCTGAAAATGCATTGAAAGCAATAAAAACTCAAATTGAGTGTCACGCCTAAAGCAAAGGACTTATGCACACACTTCAACATGTATTTTGTTCAGGTTGACCTCCTGAAGCCTAAATGACAATTAATTTGATCACACAACTCATTTTTATGAAGATACATTCAAACTCAGAAAATGTGCTCAGCTCGGCCTGAAAATACATTTTAAGCAATAAAACTCAAATTGAGTGTCACGCCTAAACCAAAGGACTTATGCACACACTAAACATGTATTTAGTTCAGGTTGACCTCCTGAAGCCTAAATGAGCATTAATTTGACCACACAACTCATTCCTATGAAGATACATTCAAACTCAGAAAACGTGCTCAATTCGGCCTGAAAGTGCATTTAAAGCAATAAAAACTCAAAATTGAGTGTCACGCCTAAACATAAGGACTTATGCACACACTTCAACAAGTATTTAGTTCAGGATAACCTCCTGAAGCCTAAATGAGCATTAATTTGACCACACAACTCATTCCTATGAAGATACATTCAAACTCAGAAAATGTGCTCAGCTCGGCCTGAAAATGCATTTAAAATAAATAAAAATCAAATTGAGTGTCACGCGTAAACCAAAGGTTTTATGCACACATTTCAACACGTATTTAGTTCAGGTTGACCTCCTGAAGCCTAAATGACAATTAATTTGACCACACAACTCATTCCTATGAAGATGCATTCAAACTCAGAAAATGTGCTCAACTCGGTCTGAAAATGCATTTTAAGCAATAAAAACTCAAATTGAGTGTCACGCCTAAAGCAAAGGACTTATGCGCACACTTCAACATGTATTTTGTTCAGGATGATCCCCTGAAGCCTAAATGAGCATTAATTTAACCACACAACTCATTCCTATAAGATTCATTCAAACTCAGAAAACGTTCTCAGCTCGGCCTGAAAATGCATTTAAAACAAATACAACTCAAATTGAGTGTCACGCATAAACCAAAGGTTTTATGCACACATTTGAACATGCATTTTGTTCAGGTTGACCTCCTGAAGCCTAAATGACAATTAATTTGATCACACAACTCATTTTTATGAAGATACATTCAAACTCAGAAAATGTGCTGAGCTCGGCCTGAAAATACATTTTAAGCAATAAAACTCAAATTGAGTGTCACGCCAAAACCAAAGGACTTATGCATACAGTCAACATGTATTTAGTTCAGGTTGACCTCCTGAAGCCTAAATGAGCATTAATTTGACCGCAAAACTCATACCTATGAAGATACATTCAAAGTCAAAAAATGTGCTCAGCTCGGTCTGAAAATGCATTTAAAGCAATAAAAACTCAAATTGAGTGTCACGCCTAAAGCAAAGGACTTATGCACACACTTCAACATGTATTTTTTTCAGGTTGGCCTCCTGAAGCCTAAGTGACAATTAATTTGATCACACAACTCATTTTTATGAAGATACATTCAAAGTCATAAAACGTGCTCAGCTCGGCCTGAAAATGCATTTAAAGCAATAAAAACTCAAATTGAGTGTCACGCCTAAACCAATGGACTTGTGCACAAATTTCAACATGTATTTAGTTCAGGTTGACCTCCTGAAACCTAAATGAGCATTAATTTGACCACACAACTCATTCCTCTGAAGATACATTCAAACTCAGAAAATGGGCTCAGCTCGGCCTGAAAATGCATTTAAAATAAATAAAACTCAAATTGAGTGTCACGCGTAAACCAAAGGTTTTATGCACACATTTCAACACGCATTTAGTTCAGGTTGACCTCCTGAAGCCTAAATGACAATTAATTTGACTACACAACTCATTCCTATGAAGATACATTCAAAATAAAAAAACGGGCTCAGCTCGGCCTAAAAATGCATTTAAAACAAATACAACTCAAATTGAGTGTCACACATAAACCAAAGGTTTTATGCACACATTTGAACATGCATTTTGTTCAGGTTGACCTCCCGATGACTAAATGAGCATTAATTTGACCACACAACTCATTCCTATAAAGATATACTCAAAGTCAGAAAACGTGCTCAGCTCAGCATTAATTTGACCACACAACTCATTCCTATGAAGATACATTCAAACTCAGAAAATGTGCTCAGCTCGGTCTGAAAATACATTTAAAGCAATAAACCTCAAATTGAGTGTCACACCTAAACCAAAGGACTTATGCACACACTCAACATGTATTTAGTTCAGGTTGACCTCCTGAAGCCTAAATGAGCATTAATTTGACTGCACAACTCATTCCTATGAAGATACATTCAAAGTCAAAAAATGTGCTTAGCTCGGTCTGAAAATGCATTTAAAGCAATAAAAACTCAAATTGAGTGTCACGCCTAAACCAAAGGACTTGTGCACACATTTCAACATGTATTTAGTTCAGGTTGACCTCCTGAAGCCTAAATGACAATTAATTTGATCACACAACTCATTTTTATGAAGATACATTCAAAGTCATAAAACGTGCTCAGCTCGGCCTGAAAATGAATTTTAAGCAATAAAAACTCAAATTGAGTGTCACGCCTAAACCAAAGGACTTGTGCACACATTTCAACATGTATTTAGTTCAGGTTGACCTCCTGAAGCCTAAATGAGCATTAATTTGACCACACAACTCATTCCTATGAAGATACATTCAAACTCAGAAAACGTGCTCAATTCGGCCTGAAAGTGCATTTAAAGCAATAAAAACTCAAAATTGAGTGTCACGCCTAAACATAAGGACTTATGCACACACTTCAACAAGTATTTAGTTCAGGATAACCTCCTGAAGCCTAAATGAGCATTAATTTGACCACACAACTCATTCCTATGAAGATACATTCAAACTCAGAAAATGTGCTCAGCTCGGCCTGAAAATGCATTTAAAATAAATAAAAATCAAATTGAGTGTCACGCGTAAACCAAAGGTTTTATGCACACATTTCAACACGTATTTAGTTCAGGTTGACCTCCTGAAGCCTAAATGACAATTAATTTGACCACACAACTCATTCCTATGAAGATGCATTCAAACTCAGAAAATGTGCTCAACTCGGTCTGAAAATGCATTTTAAGCAATAAAAACTCAAATTGAGTGTCACGCCTAAAGCAAAGGACTTATGCGCACACTTCAACATGTATTTTGTTCAGGATGATCCCCTGAAGCCTAAATGAGCATTAATTTAACCACACAACTCATTCCTATAAGATTCATTCAAACTCAGAAAACGTTCTCAGCTCGGCCTGAAAATGCATTTAAAACAAATACAACTCAAATTGAGTGTCACGCATAAACCAAAGGTTTTATGCACACATTTGAACATGCATTTTGTTCAGGTTGACCTCCTGAAGCCTAAATGACAATTAATTTGATCACACAACTCATTTTTATGAAGATACATTCAAACTCAGAAAATGTGCTGAGCTCGGCCTGAAAATACATTTTAAGCAATAAAACTCAAATTGAGTGTCACGCCAAAACCAAAGGACTTATGCATACAGTCAACATGTATTTAGTTCAGGTTGACCTCCTGAAGCCTAAATGAGCATTAATTTGACCGCAAAACTCATACCTATGAAGATACATTCAAAGTCAAAAAATGTGCTCAGCTCGGTCTGAAAATGCATTTAAAGCAATAAAAACTCAAATTGAGTGTCACGCCTAAAGCAAAGGACTTATGCACACACTTCAACATGTATTTTTTTCAGGTTGGCCTCCTGAAGCCTAAGTGACAATTAATTTGATCACACAACTCATTTTTATGAAGATACATTCAAAGTCATAAAACGTGCTCAGCTCGGCCTGAAAATGCATTTAAAGCAATAAAAACTCAAATTGAGTGTCACGCCTAAACCAATGGACTTGTGCACAAATTTCAACATGTATTTAGTTCAGGTTGACCTCCTGAAACCTAAATGAGCATTAATTTGACCACACAACTCATTCCTCTGAAGATACATTCAAACTCAGAAAATGGGCTCAGCTCGGCCTGAAAATGCATTTAAAATAAATAAAACTCAAATTGAGTGTCACGCGTAAACCAAAGGTTTTATGCACACATTTCAACACGCATTTAGTTCAGGTTGACCTCCTGAAGCCTAAATGACAATTAATTTGACTACACAACTCATTCCTATGAAGATACATTCAAAATAAAAAAACGGGCTCAGCTCGGCCTAAAAATGCATTTAAAACAAATACAACTCAAATTGAGTGTCACACATAAACCAAAGGTTTTATGCACACATTTGAACATGCATTTTGTTCAGGTTGACCTCCCGATGACTAAATGAGCATTAATTTGACCACACAACTCATTCCTATAAAGATATACTCAAAGTCAGAAAACGTGCTCAGCTCAGCATTAATTTGACCACACAACTCATTCCTATGAAGATACATTCAAACTCAGAAAATGTGCTCAGCTCGGTCTGAAAATACATTTAAAGCAATAAACCTCAAATTGAGTGTCACACCTAAACCAAAGGACTTATGCACACACTCAACATGTATTTAGTTCAGGTTGACCTCCTGAAGCCTAAATGAGCATTAATTTGACTGCACAACTCATTCCTATGAAGATACATTCAAAGTCAAAAAATGTGCTTAGCTCGGTCTGAAAATGCATTTAAAGCAATAAAAACTCAAATTGAGTGTCACACCTAAACCAAAGGACTTGTGCACACATTTCAACATGTATTTAGTTCAGGTTGACCTCCTGAAGCCTAAATGACAATTAATTTGATCACACAACTCATTTTTATGAAGATACATTCAAAGTCATAAAACGTGCTCAGCTCGGCCTGAAAATGAATTTTAAGCAATAAAAACTCAAATTGAGTGTCACGCCTAAACCAAAGGACTTGTGCACACATTTCAACATGTATTTAGTTCAGGTTGACCTCCTGAAGCCTAAATGAGCATTAATTTGACCACACAACTCATTCCTATGAAGATACATTCAAACTCAGAAAACGTGCTCAATTCGGCCTGAAAGTGCATTTAAAGCAATAAAAACTCAAAATTGAGTGTCACGCCTAAACATAAGGACTTATGCACACACTTCAACAAGTATTTAGTTCAGGATAAACTCCTGAAGCCTAAATGAGCATTAATTTGACCACACAACTCATTCCTATGAAGATACATTCAAACTCAGAAAATGTGCTCAGCTCGGCCTGAAAATGCATTTAAAATAAATAAAAATCAAATTGAGTGTCACGCGTAAACCAAAGGTTTTATGCACACATTTCAACACGTATTTAGTTCAGGTTGACCTCCTGAAGCCTAAATGACAATTAATTTGACCACACAACTCATTCCTATGAAGATGCATTCAAACTCAGAAAATGTGCTCAACTCGGTCTGAAAATGCATTTTAAGCAATAAAAACTCAAATTGAGTGTCACGCCTAAAGCAAAGGACTTATGCGCACACTTCAACATGTATTTTGTTCAGGATGATCCCCTGAAGCCTAAATGAGCATTAATTTAACCACACAACTCATTCCTATAAGATACATTCAAACTCAGAAAACGTGCTCAGCTCGGCCTGAAAATGCATTTAAAACAAATACAACTCAAATTGAGTGTCACGCATAAACCAAAGGTTTTATGCACACATTTGAACATGCATTTTGTTCAGTTTGATATCCTGAAGCCTAAATGAGAATTAATTTGATCACACAACTCATTTTTATGAAGATACATTCAAACTCAGAAAATGTGCTCAGCTCGGCCTGAAAATACATTTTAAGCAATAAAACTCAAATTGAGTGTCACGCCAAAACCAAAGGACTTATGCACACACTCAACATGTATTTAGTTCAGGTTGACCTCCTGAAGCCTAAATGAGCATTAATTTGACCGCAAAACTCATTCCTATGAAGATACATTCAAAGTCAAAAAATGTGCTCAGCTCGGTCTGAAAATGCATTTAAAGCAATAAAAACTCAAATTGACTGTCACGCCTAAAGCAAAGGACTTATGCACACACTTCAACATGTATTTTGTTCAGGTTGGCCTCCTGAAGCCTAAGTGACAATTAATTTGATCACACAACTCATTTTTATGAAGATACATTCAAAGTCATAAAACGTGCTCAGCTCGGCCTGAAAATGCATTTAAAGCAATAAAAACTCAAATTGAGTGTCACGCCTAAACCAAAGGACTTGTGCACACATTTCAACATGTATTTAGTTCAGGTTGACCTCCTGAAGCCTAAATGAGCATTAATTTGACCACACAACTCATTCCTATGAATATACATTCAAACTCAGAAAATGTGCTCAGCTCGGCCTGAAAATGCATTTAAAATAAATAAAACTCAAATTGAGTGTCACGTGTAAACCAAAGGTTTTATGCACACATTTCAACACGCATTTAGTTCAGGTTGACCTCCTGATGACTAAATGAGCATTAATTTGACCACACAACTCATTCCTATGAAGATACATTCAAAGTCAGAAAACGTGCTCAGCTCAGCATTAATTTGACCACACAACTCATTCCTATGAAGATACATTCAAACTCAGAAAATGTGCTCAGCTCGGCCTGAAAATACATTTAAAGCAATAAACCTCAAATTGAGTGTCACACCTAAACCAAAGGACTGATGCACACACTCAACATGTATTTAGTTCAGGTTGACCTCCTGAAGCCTAAATGAGCATTAATTTGACCGCACAACTCATTCCTATGAAGATACATTCAAAGTCAAAAAATGTGCTCAGCTCGGTCTGAAAATGCATTTAAAGCAATAAAAACTCAAATTGAGTGTCACGCCTAAACCAAAGGACTTACGCACACATTTCAACATGTATTTAGTTCAGGTTGACCTCCTGAAGCCTAAATGAGCATTAATTTGACAGCAACACTCATTCCTATGAAGATACATTCAAAGTCAAAAAATGTGCTGAGCTTGGTCTGAAAATGCATTTAAAGCAATACAAACTCAAATTGAGTGTCACGCCTAAAGCAAAGGACTTATGCACACACTCAACATGTATTTAGTTCAGGTTGACCTCCTGAAGCCTAAATGAGCATTAATTTGACCACACAACTCATTCCTATGAAGATACATTCAAACTCAGAAAACGTGCTCAATTCGGCCTGAAAGTGCATTTAAAGCAATAAAAACTCAAAATTGAGTGTCACGCCTAAACATAAGGACTTATGCACACATTTCAACATGTATTTAGTTCAGGTTGACCTCCTGAAGCCTAAATGAGCATTAATTTTACCACACAACTCATTCCTATTAAGATACATTCAAACTCAGAAAATGTGCTCAGCTCGGCCTAAAAATGCATTTAAAATAAATACAACTCAAATTGAGTGTCACGCATAAACCAAAGGTTTTATGCACACATTTGAACGTGCATTTTGTTCAGGTTGACCTCCTGATGACTAAATGAGCATTAATTTGACCACACAACTCATTCCTATGAAGATACATTCAAACTCAGAAAATGTGCTCAGCTCGGCCTGAAAATACATTTTAAGCAATAAACTCAAATTGAGTGTCACGCCTAAACCAAAGGACTTATGCACACAATCAACATGTATTTAGTTCAGGTTGACCTCCTGAAGCCTAAATGAGCATTAATTTGACCGCACAACTCATTTTTATGAAGATACATTCAAACTCAGAAAACGTGCTCGACTCAGCCTGAAAATGCATTTAAAGCAATAAAAACTCAAATTGAGTATCACGCCTAAAGCAAAGGACTTATGCACACTCTTCAAGATGTATTTTGTTCAGGTTGACCTCCTGAAGCCCAATTGACAATTAATTTGATCACACAACTCATTTTTATGAAGATACATTCAAACTCAGAAAACGTGCTCGACTCAGCCTGAAAATGCATTTAAAGCAATAAAAACTCAAATTGAGTGTCATGCCTAAACCAATGACTTATGCACACATTTCAACATGTATTTAGTTCAGGTTGACCTCCTGAAGCCTAAATGAGCATTAATTTGACCACACAACTCATTCCTATGAAGATACATTCAAACTCAAAAAATGTGCTCAGCTCGGCCTGAAAATGCATTTAAAATAAATAAAACTCAAATTGAGTGTCACGCGTAAACCAAAGGTTTTATGCACACATTTCAACACGTATTTAGTTCAGGTTGACCTCCTGAAGCCTAAATGACAATTACTTTGACCTCACAACTTATTCCTATGAAGATACATTCAAAGTCAAAAAAACGTGCTCAGCTCGGCCTGAAAATGCATTTAAAGCAATAAAAATTCAAATTGAGTGTCACGCCTAAACCAAAGGACTTATGCACACACTTCAACATGTATTCTGTTCAGGTTGACGTCCTGAAGCCTAAATGAGCATTAATTTGACTACACAACTCATTCCTATGAAGATACATTCAAAGTCAGAAACGCGCTCAACTCGGCCTGAAAATGCATTTAAAGCAATAAAAACTCAAATTGAGTGTCACGCCTAAAGCAAAGGACTTATGCACACACTTCAACATGTATTTTGTTCAGGTTGACCTCCTGAAGCCTAAATGACAATTAATTTGATCACACAACTCATTTTTATGAAGATACATTCAAAGTGATAAAACGTGCTCAGCTCGGCCTGAAAATGCATTTAAAGCTATAAAAACTCAAATTGAGTGTCACGCCTAAACCAAAGGACTTGTGCACACATTTCAACATGTATTTAGTTCAGGTTGACCTCCTGAAGCCTAAATGATCACTAATTTGACCACACAACTCATTCCTAAGAAGATACATTCAAACTCAGAAAATGTGCTCAGCTCGGCCTGAAAATACATTTTAAGCAATAAAACTCAAATTGAGTGTCACGCCTAAACCAAAGGACTTATGCACACACTAAACATGTATTTAGTTCAGGTTGACCTCCTGAAGCCTAAATGAGCATTAATTTGACCACACAACTCATTCCTATGAAGATACATTCAAACTCAGAAAACGTGCTCAATTCGGCCTGAAAGTGCATTTAACGCAATAAAAACTCAAAATTGAGTGTCACGCATAAACCAAAGGTTTTATGCACACATTTCAACACGTATTTAGTTCAGGTTAACCTCCTGAAGCCTAAATGACAATTAATTTGACCACACAACTCATTCCTATGAAGATGCATTCAAACTCAGAAAATGTGCTCAACTCGGTCTGAAAATGCATTTTAAGCAATAAAAACGCAAATTGAGTGTCACGCCTAAAGCAAAGGACTTATGCGCACACTTCAACATGTATTTTGTTCAGGATGATCCCCTGAAGCCTAAATGAGCATTAATTTAACCACACAACTCATTCCTATAAGATACATTCAAACTCAGAAAACGTGCTCAGCTCGGCCTGAAAATGCATTTAAAACAAATACAACTCAAATTGAGTGTCACGCATAAACCAAAGGTTTTATGCACACATTTGAACATGCATTTTGTTCAGGTTGACCTCCTGAAGCCTAAATGACAATTAATTTGATCACACAACTCATTTTTATGAAGATACATTCAAACTCAGAAAATGTGCTCAGCTCGGCCTGAAAATACATTTTAAGCAATAAAACTCAAATTGAGTGTCACGCCAAAACCAAAGGACTTATGCATACAGTCCACATGTATTTAGTTCAGGTTGACCTCCTGAAGCCTAAATGAGCATTAATTTGACCGCAAAACTCATTCCTATGAAGATACATTCAAAGTCAAAAAATGTGCTCAGCTCGGTCTGAAAATGCATTTAAAGCAATAAAAACTCAAATTGAGTGTCACGCCTAAAGCAAAGGACTTATGCACACACTTCAACATGTATTTTTTTCAGGTTGGCCTCCTGAAGCCTAAGTGACAATTAATTTGATCACACAACTCATTTTTATGAAGATACATTCAAAGTCATAAAACGTGCTCAGCTCGGCCTGAAAATGCATTTAAAGCAATAAAAACTCAAATTGAGTGTCACGCCTAAACCAAAGGACTTGTGCACACATTTCAACATGTATTTAGTTCAGGTTGACCTCCTGAAGCCTAAATGATCACTAATTTGACCACACAACTCATTCCTAAGAAGATACATTCAAACTCAGAAAATGTGCTCAGCTCGGCCTGAAAATACATTTTAAGCAATAAAACTCAAATTGAGTGTCACGCCTAAACCAAAGGACTTATGCACACACTAAACATGTATTTAGTTCAGGTTGACCTCCTGAAGCCTAAATGAGCATTAATTTGACCACACAACTCATTCCTATGAAGATACATTCAAACTCAGAAAACGTGCTCAATTCGGCCTGAAAGTGCATTTAAAGCAATAAAAACTCAAATTGAGTGTCACGCCTAAACATAAGGACTTATGCACACACTTCAACAAGTATTTAGTTCAGGATAACCTCCTGAAGCCTAAATGAGCATTAATTTGACCACACAACTCATTCCTATGAAGATACATTCAAACTCAGAAAACGTGCTCAATTCGGCCTGAAAGTGCATTTAAAGCAATAAAAACTCAAAATTGAGTGTCACGCCTAAACATAAGGACTTATGCACACACTTCAACAAGTATTTAGTTCAGGATAACCTCCTGAAGCCTAAATGAGCATTAATTTGACCACACAACTCATTCCTATGAAGATACATTCAAACTCAGAAAACGTGCTCAACTCGGTCTGAAAATGCATTTTAAGCAATAAAAACTCAAATTGAGTGTCACGCCTAAAGCAAAGGACTTATGCGAACACTTCAACATGTATTTTGTTCAGGATGATCCCCTGAAGCCTAAATGAGCATTAATTTAACCACACAACTCATTCCTATAAGATACATTCAAACTCAGAAAACGTGCTCAGCTCGGCCTGAAAATGCATTTAAAACAAATACAACTCAAATTGAGTGTCACGCATAAACCAAAGGTTTTATGCACACATTTGAACATGCATTTTGTTCAGGTTCACCTCCTGAAGCCTAAATGACAATTAATTTGATCACACAACTCATTTTTATGAAGATACATTCAAACTCAGAAAATGTGCTCAGCTCGGCCTGAAAATACATTTTAAGCAATAAAACTCAAATTGAGTGTCACGCCAAAACCAAAGGACTTATGCATACAGTCAACATGTATTTAGTTCAGGTTGACCTCCTGAAGCCTAAATGAGCATTAATTTGACCGCAAAACTCATTCCTATGAAGATACATTCAAAGTCAAAAAATGTGCTCAGCTCGGTCTGAAAATGCATTTAAAGCAATAAAAACTCAAATTGAGTGTCACGCCTAAAGCAAAGGACTTATGCACACACTTCAACATGTATTTTCTTCAGGTTGGCCTCCTGAAGCCTAAGTGACAATTAATTTGATCACACAACTCATTTTTATGAAGATACATTCAAAGTCATAAAACGTGCTCAGCTCGGCCTGAAAATGCATTTAAAGCAATAAAAACTCAAATTGAGTGTCACGCCTAAACCAAAGGACTTGTGCACACACTTCAACATGTATTTAGTTCAGGTTGACCTCCTGAAGCCTAAATGAGCATTAATTTGACCACACAACTCATTCCTATGAATATACATTCAAAGTAAGAAAATGTGCTCAGCTCGGCCTGAAAATGCATTTAAAATAAATAAAACTCAAATTGAGTGTCACACGTAAACCAAAGGTTTTATGCACACATTTCAACACGTATTTAGTTCAGGTTGACCTCCTGAAGCCTAAATGAGCATTAATTTGACCACACAACTCATTCCTATGAAGATACATTTAAAGTCAGAAAATGTGCTCACCTCGGCCTGAAAATGCATTTAAAATAAATAAAACTCAAATTGAGTGTCACGCGTAAACCAAAGGTTTTATGTACACATTTCAACACATATTTAGTTCAGGTTAACCTCCTGAAGCCTAAATGAGCATTACTTTGACCACACAACTCATTCCTATGAAGATACATTCAAACTCAGAAAACGTGCTCAGCTCAGCATTAATTTGACCACACAACTCATTCCTATGAAGATACATTCAAACTCAGAAAACGTGCTCAATTCGGCCTGAAAGTGCATTTAAAGCAATAAAAACTCAAAATTGAGTGTCACGCCTACACATAAGGACTTATGCACACACTTCAACATGTATTTAGTTCAGGATAACCTCCTGAAGCCTAAATGAGCATTAATTTGACCACACAACTCATTCCTATGAAGATACATTCAAACTCAGAAAACGTTCTCAGCTCGGCCTGAAAATACATTTTAAGCAATAAAATTCAAAATTGAGTGTCACGCATAAACCAAAGGACTTATGCACACACTTCAACATGTATTTTGTTCAGGATGACTTCCTGATGACTAAATGAGCATTAATTTGACCTCACAACTTATTCCTATGAAGATACATTCAAAGTCAAAAAAACGTGCTAAGCTCAGCCTGAAAATGCATTTAAAGCAATAAAAATTCAAATTGAGTGTCACGCCTAAACCAAAGGACTTATGCACACAATTCAACATGTATTTAGTTCAGGTTGACCTCCTGAAGCCTAAATGACCATTAATTTGATCACACAACTCATTCACATGATGATACATTCACAGTCAGAAAACGTGCTCAGCTCGGCCTGAAAATGAATTTAAAACAAATACAACTCAAATTGAGTGTCACGCATAAACCAAAGGTTTTATGCACACATTTGAACATGCATTTTGTTCAGGTTGACCTCCTGATGACCAAATGAGCATTAATTTGACCACACAACTCATTCCTATAAAGATACATTCAAAGTCAGAAAACGTGCTCAGCTCAGCATTAATTTGACCACACAACTCATTCCTATGAAGATACATTCAAACTCAGAAAATGTGCTCAGCTCGGTCTGAAAATGCATTTAAAGCAATAAAAACTCAAATTGAGTGTCACGCCAAAACCAAAGGACTTATGCACACACTCAACATGTATTTAGTTCAGGTTGACCTCCTGAAGCCTAAATGAGCATTAATTTGACCGCACAACTCATTCCTATGAAGATACATTCAAAGTCAAAAAATGTGCTCAGCTCGGTCTGAAAATGCATTTAAAGCAATAAAAACTCAAATTGAGTGTCACGCGTAAACCAAAGGTTTTATACACATTTCAACACGTATTTAGTTCAGGTTGACCTCCTGAAGCCTAAATGACAATTACTTTGACCTCACAACTTATTCCTATGAAGATACATTCAAAGTCAAAAAAACGTGCTCAGCTCGGCCTGAAAATGCATTTAAAGCAATAAAAACTCAAATTGAGTGTCACGCCTAAAGCAAAGGACTTATGCACACACTTCAACTTGTATTTTGTTCAGGTTGACCTCCTGAAGCCTAAATGACAATTAATTTGATCACACAACTCATTCCTATGAAGATACATTCAAACTCAGAAAATGTGCTCAGCTCGGCCTGAAAATGCATTTAAAATAAATAAAACTAAAATTGAGTGTCACGCGTAAACCAAAGGTTTTATGCACACATTTCAACACGTATTTAGTTCAGGTTGACCTCCTGAAGCCTAAATGAGCATTAATTTGACCACACAACTCATTCCTATGAATATACATTCAAAGTCAGAAAATGTGCTCAGCTCGGCCTGAAAATACATTTTAAGCAATAAAACTCAAATTGAGTGTCACGCCAAAACCAAAGGACTTATGCACACACTCAACATGTATTTAGTTCAGGTTGACCTCCTGAAGCCTAAATGAGCATTAATTTGACCGCAAAACTCATTCCTATGAAGATACATTCAAAGTCAAAAAATGTGCTCAGCTCGGTCTGAAAATGCATTTAAAGCAATAAAAACTCAAATTGACAGTCACGCCTAAAGCAAAGGACTTATGCACACACTTCAACATGTATTTTGTTCAGGTTGGCCTCCTGAAGCCTAAGTGACAATTAATTTGATCACACAACTCATTTTTATGAAGATACATTCAAAGTCATAAAACGTGCTCAGCTCGGCCTGAAAATGCATTTAAAGCAATAAAAACTCAAATTGAGTGTCACGCCTAAACCAAAGGACTTGTGCACACATTTCAACATGTATTTAGTTCAGGTTGACCTCCTGAAGCCTAAATGAGCATTAATTTGACAGCAACACTCATTCCTATGAAGGTACATTCAAAGTCACAAAACGTGCTCAACTAGGCCTGAAAGTGCATTTAAAGCAATAAAAACTCAAATTGAGTGTCACGTGTAAACCAAAGGTTTTATGCACACATTTCAACACGCATTTAGTTCAGGTTGACCTCCTGATGACTAAATGAGCATTAATTTGACCACACAACTCATTCCTATGAAGATACATTCAAAGTCAGAAAACGTGCTCAGCTCAGCATTAATTTGACCACACAACTCATTCCTATGAAGATACATTCAAACTCAGAAAATGTGCTCAGCTCGGCCTGAAAATACATTTAAAGCAATAAACCTCAAATTGAGTGTCACACCTAAACCAAAGGACTGATGCACACACTCAACATGTATTTAGTTCAGGTTGACCTCCTGAAGCCTAAATGAGCATTAATTTGACCGCACAACTCATTCCTATGAAGATACATTCAAAGTCAAAAAATGTGCTCAGCTCGGTCTGAAAATGCATTTAAAGCAATAAAAACTGAAATTGAGTGTCACGCCTAAACCAAAGGACTTACGCACACATTTCAACATGTATTTAGTTCAGGTTGACCTCCTGAAGCCTAAATGAGCATTAATTTGACAGCAACACTCATTCCTATGAAGATACATTCAAAGTCAAAAAATGTGCTGAGCTTGGTCTGAAAATGCATTTAAAGCAATACAAACTCAAATTGAGTGTCACGCCTAAAGCAAAGGACTTATGCACACACTCAACATGTATTTAGTTCAGGTTGACCTCCTGAAGCCTAAATGAGCATTAATTTGACCACACAACTCATTCCTATGAAGATACATTCAAACTCAGAAAACGTGCTCAATTCGGCCTGAAAGTGCATTTAAAGCAATAAAAACTCAAAATTGAGTGTCACGCCTAAACATAAGGACTTATGCACACATTTCAACATGTATTTAGTTCAGGTTGACCTCCTGAAGCCTAAATGAGCATTAATTTGACCACACAACTCATTCCTATGAAGATACATTCAAACTCAGAAAACGTTCTCAGCTCGGCCTGAAAATACATTTTAAGCAATAAAATTCAAAATTGAGTGTCACGCCTAAACCAAAGGACTTATGCACACACTTCAACATGTATTTTGTTCAGGATGACTTCCTGATGACTAAATGAGCATTAATTTGACCTCACAACTTATTCCTATGAAGATACATTCAAAGTCAAAAAAACGTGCTAAGCTCAGCCTGAAAATGCATTTAAAGCAATAAAAATTCAAATTGAGTGTCACGCCTAAACCAAAGGACTTATGCACACAATTCAACATGTATTTAGTTCAGGTTGACCTCCTGAAGCCTAAATGACCATTAATTTGATCACACAACTCATTCACATGATGATACATTCACAGTCAGAAAACGTGCTCAGCTCGGCCTGAAAATGAATTTAAAACAAATACAACTCAAATTGAGTGTCACGCATAAACCAAAGGTTTTATGCACACATTTGAACATGCATTTTGTTCAGGTTGACCTCCTGATGACCAAATGAGCATTAATTTGACCACACAACTCATTCCTATAAAGATACATTCAAAGTCAGAAAACGTGCTCAGCTCAGCATTAATTTGACCACACAACTCATTCCTATGAAGATACATTCAAACTCAGAAAATGTGCTCAGCTCGGTCTGAAAATGCATTTAAAGCAATAAAAACTCAAATTGAGTGTCACGCCAAAACCAAAGGACTTATGCACACACTCAACATGTATTTAGTTCAGGTTGACCTCCTGAAGCCTAAATGAGCATTAATTTGACCGCACAACTCATTCCTATGAAGATACATTCAAAGTCAAAAAATGTGCTCAGCTCGGTCTGAAAATGCATTTAAAGCAATAAAAACTCAAATTGAGTGTCACGCGTAAACCAAAGGTTTTATACACATTTCAACACGTATTTAGTTCAGGTTGACCTCCTGAAGCCTAAATGACAATTACTTTGACCTCACAACTTATTCCTATGAAGATACATTCAAAGTCAAAAAAACGTGCTCAGCTCGGCCTGAAAATGCATTTAAAGCAATAAAAACTCAAATTGAGTGTCACGCCTAAAGCAAAGGACTTATGCACACACTTCAACTTGTATTTTGTTCAGGTTGACCTCCTGAAGCCTAAATGACAATTAATTTGATCACACAACTCATTCCTATGAAGATACATTCAAACTCAGAAAATGTGCTCAGCTCGGCCTGAAAATGCATTTAAAATAAATAAAACTAAAATTGAGTGTCACGCGTAAACCAAAGGTTTTATGCACACATTTCAACACGTATTTAGTTCAGGTTGACCTCCTGAAGCCTAAATGAGCATTAATTTGACCACACAACTCATTCCTATGAATATACATTCAAAGTCAGAAAATGTGCTCAGCTCGGCCTGAAAATACATTTTAAGCAATAAAACTCAAATTGAGTGTCACGCCAAAACCAAAGGACTTATGCACACACTCAACATGTATTTAGTTCAGGTTGACCTCCTGAAGCCTAAATGAGCATTAATTTGACCGCAAAACTCATTCCTATGAAGATACATTCAAAGTCAAAAAATGTGCTCAGCTCGGTCTGAAAATGCATTTAAAGCAATAAAAACTCAAATTGACAGTCACGCCTAAAGCAAAGGACTTATGCACACACTTCAACATGTATTTTGTTCAGGTTGGCCTCCTGAAGCCTAAGTGACAATTAATTTGATCACACAACTCATTTTTATGAAGATACATTCAAAGTCATAAAACGTGCTCAGCTCGGCCTGAAAATGCATTTAAAGCAATAAAAACTCAAATTGAGTGTCACGCCTAAACCAAAGGACTTGTGCACACATTTCAACATGTATTTAGTTCAGGTTGACCTCCTGAAGCCTAAATGAGCATTAATTTGACAGCAACACTCATTCCTATGAAGGTACATTCAAAGTCACAAAACGTGCTCAACTAGGCCTGAAAGTGCATTTAAAGCAATAAAAACTCAAATTGAGTGTCACGTGTAAACCAAAGGTTTTATGCACACATTTCAACACGCATTTAGTTCAGGTTGACCTCCTGATGACTAAATGAGCATTAATTTGACCACACAACTCATTCCTATGAAGATACATTCAAAGTCAGAAAACGTGCTCAGCTCAACATTAATTTGACCACACAACTCATTCCTATGAAGATACATTCAAACTCAGAAAATGTGCTCAGCTCGGCCTGAAAATACATTTAAAGCAATAAACCTCAAATTGAGTGTCACACCTAAACCAAAGGACTGATGCACACACTCAACATGTATTTAGTTCAGGTTGACCTCCTGAAGCCTAAATGAGCATTAATTTGACCGCACAACTCATTCCTATGAAGATACATTCAAAGTCAAAAAATGTGCTCAGCTCGGTCTGAAAATGCATTTAAAGCAATAAAAACTGAAATTGAGTGTCACGCCTAAACCAAAGGACTTACGCACACATTTCAACATGTATTTAGTTCAGGTTGACCTCCTGAAGCCTAAATGAGCATTAATTTGACAGCAACACTCATTCCTATGAAGATACATTCAAAGTCAAAAAATGTGCTGAGCTTGGTCTGAAAATGCATTTAAAGCAATACAAACTCAAATTGAGTGTCACGCCTAAAGCAAAGGACTTATGCACACACTCAACATGTATTTAGTTCAGGTTGACCTCCTGAAGCCTAAATGAGCATTAATTTGACCACACAACTCATTCCTATGAAGATACATTCAAACTCAGAAAACGTGCTCAATTCGGCCTGAAAGTGCATTTAAAGCAATAAAAACTCAAAATTGAGTGTCACGCCTAAACATAAGGACTTATGCACACATTTCAACATGTATTTAGTTCAGGTTGACCTCCTGAAGCCTAAATGAGCATTAATTTTACCACACAACTCATTCCTATTAAGATACATTCAAACTCAGAAAATGTGCTCAGCTCGGCCTAAAAATGCATTTAAAATAAATACAACTCAAATTGAGTGTCACGCATAAACCAAAGGTTTTATGCACACATTTGAACGTGCATTTTGTTCAGGTTGACCTCCTGATGACTAAATGAGCATTAATTTGACCACACAACTCATTCCTATGAAGATACATTCAAACTCAGAAAATGTGCTCAGCTCGGCCTGAAAATACATTTTAAGCAATAAACTCAAATTGAGTGTCACGCCTAAACCAAAGGACTTATGCACACAATCAACATGTATTTAGTTCAGGTTGACCTCCTGAAGCCTAAATGAGCATTAATTTGACTGCACAACTCATTTTTATGAAGATACATTCAAACTCAGAAAACGTGCTCGACTCAGCCTGAAAATGCATTTAAAGCAATAAAAACTCAAATTGAGTATCACGCCTAAAGCAAAGGACTTATGCACACTCTTCAAGATGTATTTTGTTCAGGTTGACCTCCTGAAGCCCAATTGACAATTAATTTGATCACACAACTCATTTTTATGAAGATACATTCGAACTCAGAAAACGTGCTCGACTCAGCCTGAAAATGCATTTAAAGCAATAAAAACTCAAATTGAGTGTCATGCCTAAACCAATGACTTATGCACACATTTCAACATGTATTTAGTTCAGGTTGACCTCCTGAAGCCTAAATGAGCATTAATTTGACCACACAACTCATTCCTATGAAGATACATTCAAACTCAAAAAATGTGCTCAGCTCGGCCTGAAAATGCATTTAAAATAAATAAAACTCAAATTGAGTGTCACGCGTAAACCAAAGGTTTTATGCACACATTTCAACACGTATTTAGTTCAGGTTGACCTCCTGAAGCCTAAATGACAATTACTTTGACCTCACAACTTATTCCTATGAAGATACATTCAAAGTCAAAAAAACGTGCTCAGCTCGGCCTGAAAATGCATTTAAAGCAATAAAAATTCAAATTGAGTGTCACGCCTAAACCAAAGGACTTATGCACACACTTCAACATGTATTCTGTTCAGGTTGACGTCCTGAAGCCTAAATGAGCATTAATTTGACTACACAACTCATTCCTATGAAGATACATTCAAAGTCAGAAACGCGCTCAACTCGGCCTGAAAATGCATTTAAAGCAATAAAAACTCAAATTGAGTGTCACGCCTAAAGCAAAGGACTTATGCACACACTTCAACATGTATTTTGTTCAGGTTGACCTCCTGAAGCCTAAATGACAATTAATTTGATCACACAACTCATTTTTATGAAGATACATTCAAAGTGATAAAACGTGCTCAGCTCGGCCTGAAAATGCATTTAAAGCTATAAAAACTCAAATTGAGTGTCACGCCTAAACCAAAGGACTTGTGCACACATTTCAACATGTATTTAGTTCAGGTTGACCTCCTGAAGCCTAAATGATCACTAATTTGACCACACAACTCATTCCTAAGAAGATACATTCAAACTCAGAAAATGTGCTCAGCTCGGCCTGAAAATACATTTTAAGCAATAAAACTCAAATTGAGTGTCACGCCTAAACCAAAGGACTTATGCACACACTAAACATGTATTTAGTTCAGGTTGACCTCCTGAAGCCTAAATGAGCATTAATTTGACCACACAACTCATTCCTATTAAGATACATTCAAACTCAGAAAACGTGCTCAATTCGGCCTGAAAGTGCATTTAACGCAATAAAAACTCAAAATTGAGTGTCACGCCTAAACATAAGGACTTATGCACACACTTCAACAAGTATTTAGTTCAGGATAACCTCCTGAAGCCTAAATGAGCATTAATTTGACCACACAACTCATTCCTATGAAGATACATTCAAACTCAGAAAACGTGCTCAATTCGGCCTGAAAGTGCATTTAAAGCAATAAAAACTCAAAATTGAGTGTCACGCCTAAACATAAGGACTTATGCACACACTTCAACAAGTATTTAGTTCAGGATAACCTCCTGCAGCCTAAATGAGCATTAATTTGACCACACAACTCATTCCTATGAAGATACATTCAAACTCAGAAAACGTGCTCAACTCGGTCTGAAAATGCATTTTAAGCAATAAAAACTCAAATTGAGTGTCACACCTAAAGCAAAGGACTTATGCGAACACTTCAACATGTATTTTGTTCAGGATGATCCCCTGAAGCCTAAATGAGCATTAATTTAACCACACAACTCATTCCTATAAGATACATTCAAACTCAGAAAACGTGCTCAGCTCGGCCTGAAAATGCATTTAAAACAAATACAACTCAAATTGAGTGTCACGCATAAACCAAAGGTTTTATGCACACATTTGAACATGCATTTTGTTCAGGTTGACCTCCTGAAGCCTAAATGACAATTAATTTGATCACACAACTCATTTTTATGAAGATACATTCAAACTCAGAAAATGTGCTCAGCTCGGCCTGAAAATACATTTTAAGCAATAAAACTCAAATTGAGTGTCACGCCAAAACCAAAGGACTTATGCATACAGTCAACATGTATTTTGTTCAGGTTGACCTCCTGAAGCCTAAATGACAATTAATTTGATCACACAACTCATTCCTATAAGATACATTCAAAGTCAGAAACGCGCTCAACTCGGCCTGAAAATGCATTTAAAGCAATAAAAACTCAAATTGAGTGTCACGCCTAAAGCAAAGGACTTATGCACACACTTCAACATGTATTTTGTTCAGGTTGACCTCCTGAAGCCTAAATGACAATTAATTTGATCACACAACTCATTTTTATGAAGATACATTCAAAGTGATAAAACGTGCTCAGCTCGGCCTGAAAATGCATTTAAAGCTATAAAAACTCAAATTGAGTGTCACGCCTAAACCAAAGGACTTGTGCACACATTTCAACATGTATTTAGTTCAGGTTGACCTCCTGAAGCCTAAATGATCACTAATTTGACCACACAACTCATTCCTAAGAAGATACATTCAAACTCAGAAAATGTGCTCTGCTCGGCCTGAAAATACATTTTAAGCAATAAAACTCAAATGGAGTGTCACGCCTAAACCAAAGGACTTATGCACACACTAAACATGTATTTAGTTCAGGTTGACCTCCTGAAGCCTAAATGAGCATTAATTTGACCACACAACTCATTCCTATGAAGATACATTCAAACTCAGAAAACGTGCTCATTTCGGCCTGAAAGTGTATTTAACGCAATAAAAACTCAAAATTGAGTGTCACGCCTAAACATAAGGACTTATGCACACACTTCAACAAGTATTTAGTTCAGGATAACCTCCTGAAGCCTAAATGAGCATTAATTTGACCACACAACTCATTCCTATGAAGATACATTCAAACTGAGAAAACGTGCTCAATTCGGCCTGAAAGTGCATTTTAAGCAATAAAAACTCAAATTGAGTGTCACGCCTAAAGCAAAGGACTTATGCGAACACTTCAACATGTATTTTGTTCAGGATGACCTCCTGAAGCCTAAATGACAATTAATTTGATCACACAACTCATTTTTATGAAGATACATTCAAACTCAGAAAATGTGCTCAGCTCGGCCTGAAAATACATTTTAAGCAATAAAACTCAAATTGAGTGTCACGCCTAAACCAAAGGACTTATGCACACACTAAACATGTATTTAGTTCAGGTTGACCTCCTGAAGCCTAAATGAGCATTAATTTGACCACACAACTCATTCCTATGAAGATACATTCAAACTCAGAAAACGTGCTCAATTCGGCCTGAAAGTGCATTTAACGCAATAAAAACTCAAAATTGAGTGTCACGCCTAAACATAAGGACTTATGCACACACTTCAACAAGTATTTAGTTCAGGATAACCTCCTGAAGCCTAAATGAGCATTAATTTGACCACACAACTCATTCCTATGAAGATACTTTCAAACTCAGAAAACGTGCTCAATTCGGCCTGAAAGTGCATTTAAAGCAATAAAAACTCAAAATTGAGTGTCACGCCTAAACATAAGGACTTATGCACACACTTCAACAAGTATTTAGTTCAGGATAACCTCCTGAAGCCTAAATGAGCATTAATTTGACCACACAACTCATTCCTATGAAAATACATTCAAACTCAGAAAACGTGCTCAACTCGGTCTGAAAATGCATTTTAAGCAATAAAAACTCAAATTGAGTGTCACGCCTAAAGCAAAGGACTTATGCGAACACTTCAACATGTATTTTGTTCAGGATGACCCCCTGAAGCCTAAATGAGCATTAATTTAACCACACAACTCATTCCTATAAGATACATTCAAACTCAGAAAACGTGCTCAGCTCGGCCTGAAAATGCATTTAAAACAAATACAACTCAAATTGAGTGTCACGCATAAACCAAAGGTTTTATGCACACATTTGAACATGCATTTTGTTCAGGTTGACCTCCTGAAGCCTAAATGACAATTAATTTGATCACACAACTCATTTTTATGAAGATACATTCAAACTCAGAAAATGTGCTCAGCTCGGCCTGAAAATACATTTTAAGCAATAAAACTCAAATTGAGTGTCACGCCAAAACCAAAGGACTTATGCATACAGTCAACATGTATTTAGTTCAGGTTGACCTCCTGAAGCCTAAATGAGCATTAATTTGACCGCAAAACTCATTCCTATGAAGATACATTCAAAGTCAAAAAATGTGCTCAGCTCGGTCTGAAAATGCATTTAAAGCAATAAAAACTCAAATTGAGTGTCACGCCTAAAGCAAAGGACTTATGCACACACTTCAACATGTATTTTTTTCAGGTTGGCCTCCTGAAGCCTAAGTGACAATTAATTTGATCACACAACTCATTTTTATGAAGATACATTCAAAGTCATAAAACGTGCTCAGCTCGGCCTGAAAATGCATTTAAAGCAATAAAAACTCAAATTGAGTGTCACGCCTAAACCAAAGGACTTGTGCACACACTTCAACATGTATTTAGTTCAGGTTGACCTCCTGAAGCCTAAATGAGCATTAATTTGACCACACAACTCATTCCTATGAATATACATTCAAAGTAAGAAAATGTGCTCAGCTCGGCCTGAAAATGCATTTAAAATAAATAAAACTCAAATTGAGTGTCACACGTAAACCAAAGGTTTTATGCACACATTTCAACACGTATTTAGTTCAGGTTGACCTCCTGAAGCCTAAATGAGCATTAATTTGACCACACAACTCATTCCTATGAAGATACATTTAAAGTCAGAAAATGTGCTCACCTCGGCCTGAAAATGCATTTAAAATAAATAAAACTCAAATTGAGTGTCACGCGTAAACCAAAGGTTTTATGTACACATTTCAACACATATTTAGTTCAGGTTAACCTCCTGAAGCCTAAATGAGCATTACTTTGACCACACAACTCATTCCTATGAAGATACATTCAAACTCAGAAAACGCGCTCAGCTCAGCATTAATTTGACCACACAACTCATTCCTATGAAGATACATTCAAACTCAGAAAACGTGCTCAATTCGGCCTGAAAGTGCATTTAAAGCAATAAAAACTCAAAATTGAGTGTCACGCCTACACATAAGGACTTATGCACACACTTCAACATGTATTTAGTTCAGGATAACCTCCTGAAGCCTAAATGAGCATTAATTTGACCACACAACTCATTCCTATGAAGATACATTCAAACTCAGAAAACGTTCTCAGCTCGGCCTGAAAATACATTTTAAGCAATAAAATTCAAAATTGAGTGTCACGCCTAAACCAAAGGACTTATGCACACACTTCAACATGTATTTTGTTCAGGATGACTTCCTGATGACTAAATGAGCATTAATTTGACCTCACAACTTATTCCTATGAAGATACATTCAAAGTCAAAAAAACGTGCTAAGCTCAGCCTGAAAATGCATTTAAAGCAATAAAAATTCAAATTGAGTGTCACGCCTAAACCAAAGGACTTATGCACACAATTCAACATGTATTTAGTTCAGGTTGACCTCCTGAAGCCTAAATGACCATTAATTTGATCACACAACTCATTCACATGATGATACATTCACAGTCAGAAAACGTGCTCAGCTCGGCCTGAAAATGCATTTAAAACAAATACAACTCAAATTGAGTGTCACGCATAAACCAAAGGTTTTATGCACACATTTGAACATGCATTTTGTTCAGGTTGACCTCCTGATGACCAAATGAGCATTAATTTGACCAAACAACTCATTCCTATAAAGATACATTCAAAGTCAGAAAACGTGCTCAGCTCAGCATTAATTTGACCACACAACTCATTCCTATGAAGATACATTCAAAGTCAAAAAAACGTGCTAAGCTCAGCCTGAAAATGCATTTAAAGCAATAAAACTCAAATTGAGTGTCACGCCAAAACCAAAGGACTTATGCACACACTCAACATGTATTTAGTTCAGGTTGACCTCCTGAAGCCTAAATGAGCATTAATTTGACCGCACAACTCATTCCTATGAAGATACATTCAAAGTCAAAAAATGTGCTCAGCTCGGTCTGAAAATACATTTAAAGCAATAAAAACTCAAATTGAGTGTCACGCGTAAACCAAAGGTTTTATACACATTTCAACACGTATTTAGTTCAGGTTGACCTCCTGAAGCCTAAATGACAATTACTTTGACCTCACAACTTATTCCTATGAAGATACATTCAAAGTCAAAAAAACGTGCTCAGCTCGGCCTGAAAATGCATTTAAAGCAATAAAAACTCAAATTGAGTGTCACGCCTAAAGCAAAGGACTTATGCACACACTTCAACTTGTATTTTGTTCAGGTTGACCTCCTGAAGCCTAAATGACAATTAATTTGATCACACAACTCATTCCTATGAAGATACATTCAAACTCAGAAAATGTGCTCAGCTCGGCCTGAAAATGCATTTAAAATAAATAAAACTCAAATTGAGTGTCACGCGTAAACCAAAGGTTTTATGCACACATTTCAACACGTATTTAGTTCAGGTTGACCTCCTGAAGCCTAAATGAGCATTAATTTGACCACACAACTCATTCCTATGAATATACATTCAAAGTCAGAAAATGTGCTCAGCTCGGCCTGAAACTGCATTTAAAGCAATAAAAATTCAAATTGAGTGTCACGCCTAAACCAAAGGACTTATGCACACAATCAACATGTATTTAGTTCAGGTTGACCTCCTGAAGCCTAAATGAGCATTAATTTGACCGCACAACTCATTCCTATGAAGATACATTCAAACTCAGAAAATGTGCTCAGCTCGGCCTGAAAATACATTTTAAGCAATAAAACTCAAATTGAGTGTCACGCCTAAACCAAAGGACTTATGCACACAATCAACATGTATTTAGTTCAGGTTGACCTCCTGAAGCCTAAATGAGCATTAATTTGACCGCACAACTCATTACTATGAAGATACATTCAAAGTAAAAAAATGTGTTTAGCTCAGTCTGAAAATGCATTTAAAGCAATAAAAACTCAAATTGAGTATCACGCCTAAAGCAAAGGACTTATGCACACTCTTCAACATGTATTTTGTTCAGGTTGACCTCCTGAAGCCCAAATGACAATTAATTTGATCACACAACTCATTTTTATGAAGATACATTCAAACTCAGAAAACGTTCTCGACTCAGCCTGAAAATGTATTTAAAGCAATAAAAACTCAAATTGAGTGTCACGCCTAAACCAAAGGACTTATGCACACATTTCAACATGTATTTAGTTCAGGTTGACCTCCTGAAGCCTAAATGAGCATTAATTTGACCACACAACTCATTCCTATGAAGATACATTCAAACTCAAAAAATGTGCTCAGCTCGGCCTGAAAATGCATTTAAAATAAATAAAACTCAAATTGAGTGTCACGCGTAAACCAAAGGTTTTATGCACACATTTCAACACGTATTTAGTTCAGGTTGACCTCCTGAAGCCTAAATGACAATTACTTTGACCTCACAACTTATTCCTATGAAGATACATTCAAAGTAAAAAAAAACGTGCTCAGCTCGGCATGAAAATGCATTTAAAGCAATAAAAATTCAAATTGAGTGTCACGACTAAACCAAAGGACTTATGCACACACTTCAACATGTATTTAGTTCAGGTTGACCTCCTGAAGCCTAAATGACCATTAATTTGATCACACAACTCATTCCCATGATGATACATTCACAGTCAGAAAACGTGCTCAGCTCGGCCTGAAAATGCATTTAAAACAAATACAACTCAAATTGAGTGTCACACATAAACCAAAGGTTTTATGCACACATTTGAACATGCATTTTGTTCAGGTTGACCTCCTGAAGCCTAAATGAGCATTAATTTGACCGCACAACTCATTCCTATGAAGATACATTCAAACTCAGAAAATGTGCTCAGCTCGGCCTGAAAATACATTTTAAGCAATAAAACTCAAATTGAGTGTCACGCCTAAACCAAAGGACTTATGCACACAATCAACATGTATTTAGTTCAGGTTGACCTCCTGAAGCCTAAATGAGCATTAATTTGACCGCACAACTCATTACTATGAAGATACATTCAAAGTAAAAAAATGTGTTTAGCTCAGTCTGAAAATGCATTTAAAGCAATAAAAACTCAAATTGAGTATCACGCCTAAAGCAAAGGACTTATGCACACTCTTCAACATGTATTTTGTTCAGGTTGACCTCCTGAAGCCTAAATGAGCATTAATTTGACCGCACAACTCATTCCTATGAAGATACATTCAAAGTCAAAAAATGTGCTCAGCTTGGTCTGAAAATGCATTGAAAGAAATAAAAACTCAAATTGAGTGTCACGCCTAAAGCAAAGGACTTATGCACACATTTCAACATGTATTTTGTTCAGGTTGACCTCCTGAAGCCTAAATGACAATTAATTTGATCACCCAACTCCTTTTTATGAAGATACATTCAAAGTCATAAAACGTGCTCAGCTCGGCCTGAAAATGCATTTAAAGCAATAAAAACTCAAATTGAGTGTCACGCCTAAACCAAAGGACTTGTGCACACATTTCAACATGTATTTAGTTCAGGTTGACCTCCTGAAGCCTAAATGATCACTAATTTGACCACACAACTCATTCCTATGAAGATACATTCAAACTCAGAAAATGTGCTCAGCTCGGCCTGAAAATACATTTTAAGCAATAAAACTCAAATTGAGTGTCACGCCAAAACCAAAGGACTTATGCACACACTCAACATGTATTTAGTTCAGGTTGACCTCCTGAAGCCTAAATGAGCATTAATTTGACCGCACAACTGGATGACCCCCTAAAGCCTAAATGAGCATTAATTTGACCACAGAACTCATTCCTATGAAGATACATTCAAACTCTGAAAACGTGCTCAGCTCGGCCTGAAATTGCATTTAAAGCAATAAAAACTCAAATTGAGTGTCACGCCTAAACCAAAGGACTTGTGCACACATTTCAACATGTATTTAGTTCAGGTTGACCTCCTGGAGCCTAAATGAGCATTAATTTGACCACACAACTCATTCCTATGAAGATACATTCAAACTCAGAAAATGTGCTCAGCTCGGCCTGAAAATGCATTTAAAATAAATAAAACTCAAATTGAGTGTCACGCATAAACCAAAGGTTTTATGCACACATTTGAACATGCATTTTGTTCAGGTTGACTTCCTGATGACTAAATGAGCATTAATTTGACCACACAACTCATTCCTATAAAGATACATTCAAAGTCAGAAAACGTGCTCAGCTCAGCATTAATTTGACCACACAACTCATTCCTATGAAGATACATTCAAACTCAGAAAATGTGCTCAGCTCGGCCTGAAAATACATTTAAAGCAATAAACCTCAAATTGAGTGTCACACCTAAACCAAAGGACTTATGCACACACTCAACATGTATTTAGTTCAGGTTGACCTCCTGAAGCCTAAATGACCATTAATTTGATCACACAACTCATTCCCATGATGATACATTCACAGTCAGAAAACGTGCTCAGCTCGGCCTGAAAATGCATTTAAAACAAATACAACTCAAATTGAGTGTCACGCATAAACCAAAGGTTTTATGCACACATTTGAACATGCATTTTGTTCAGGTTGACCTCCTGATGACTAAATGAGCATTCATTTGACCACACAACTCATTCCTATGAAGATACATTCAAACTCAGAAAATGTGCTCAGCTCGCCCTGAAAATACATTTTAAGCAATAAAACTCAAATTGAGTGTCACGCCTAAACCAAAGGAATTATGCACACACTCAACATGTATTTAGTTCAGGTTGACCTCCTGAAGCCTAAATGAGCATTAATTTGACCGCACAACTCATTCCTATGAAGATACATTCAAAGTCAAAAAATGTGCTCAGCTTGGTCTGAAAATGCATTGAAAGAAATAAAAACTCAAATTGAGTGTCACGCCTAAAGCAAAGGACTTATGCACACACTTCAACATGTATTTTGTTCAGGTTGACCTCCTGAAGCCTAAATGACAATTAATTTGATCACCCAACTCATTTTTATGAAGATACATTCAAAGTCATAAAACGTGCTCAGCTCGGCCTGAAAATGCATTTAAAGCAATAAAAACTCAAATTGAGTGTCACGCCTAAACCAAAGGACTTGTGCACACATTTCAACATGTATTTAGTTCAGGTTGACCTCCTGAAGCCTAAATGATCACTAATTTGACCACACAACTCATTCCTATGAAGATACATTCAAACTCAGAAAATGTGCTCAGCTCGGCCTGAAAATACATTTTAAGCAATAAAACTCAAATTGAGTGTCACGCCAAAACCAAAGGACTTATGCACACACTCAACATGTATTTAGTTCAGGTTGACCTCCTGAAGCCTAAATGAGCATTAATTTGACCGCACAACTGGATGACCCCCTAAAGCCTAAATGAGCATTAATTTGACCACAGAACTCATTCCTATGAAGATACATTCAAACTCTGAAAACGTGCTCAGCTCGGCCTGAAATTGCATTTAAAGCAATAAAAACTCAAATTGAGTGTCACGCCTAAACCAAAGGACTTGTGCACACATTTCAACATGTATTTAGTTCAGGTTGACCTCCTGAAGCCTAAATGAGCATTAATTTGACCACACAACTCATTCCTATGAAGATACATTCAAACTCAGAAAATGTGCTCAGCTCGGCCTGAAAATGCATTTAAAACAAATACAACTCAAATTGAATGTCACGCATAAACCAAAGGTTTTATGCACACATTTGAACATGCATTTTGTTCAGGTTGACTTCCTGATGACTAAATGAGCATTAATTTGACCACACAACTCATTCCTATAAAGATACATTCAAAGTCAGAAAACGTGCTCAGCTCAGCATTAATTTGACCACACAACTCATTCCTATGAACATACATTCAAACTCAGAAAATGTGCTCAGCTCGGCCTGAAAATACATTTAAAGCAATAAACCTCAAATTGAGTGTCACACCTACACCAAATGACTTATGCACACACTCAACATGTATTTAGTTCAGGTTGACCTCCTGAAACCTAAATGAGCATTAATTTGACCACAGAACTCATTCCTATGAAGATACATTCAAACTCTGAAAACGTGCTCAGCTCGGCTTGAAATTGCATTTAAAGCAATAAAAACTCAAATTGAGTGTCACGCCTAAACCAAAGGACTTACGCACACATTTCAACATGTATTTAGTTCAGGTTGACCTCCAGAAGCCTAAATGAGCATTAATTTGACCACACAACTCATTCCTATGAAGATACATTCAAACTCAGAAAATGTGCTCAGCTCGGCCTGAAAATGCATTTAAAATAAATAAAACTCAAATTTAGTGTCACACGTAAACCAAAGGTTTTATGCACACATTTCAACACGCATTTAGTTCAGGTTGACCTCCTGAAGCCTAAATGACAATTAATTTGACTACACAACTCATTCCTATGAAGATACATTCAAAATCAAAAAACGTGCTCAGCTCGGCCTGAAAATGCATTTAAAACAAATACAACTCAAATTGAGTGTCACGCAGAAACCAAAGGTTTTATGCACACATTTGAACATGCATTTTCTTCAGGTTGACTTCCTGATGACTAAATGAGCATTAATTTGACCACACAACTCATTCCTATAAAGATACATTCAAAGTCAGAAAACGTGCTCAGCTCAGCATTAATTGGACCACACAACTCATTCCTATGAAGATACATTCAAACTCAGAAAATGTGCTCAGCTCTGCCTGAAAATACATTTAAAGCAATAAACCTCAAATTGAGTGTCACACCTAAACCAAAGGACTTATGCACACACTCAACATGTATTTAGTTCAGGTTGACCTCCTGAAGCCTAAATGAGCATTAATTTGACCGCACAACTCATTCCTATGAAGATACATTCAAAGTCAAAAAAATGTGCTCAGCTCGGTCTGAAAATGCATTTAAAGCAATAAAAACTCAAATTGAGTGTCACGCCTAAACCAAAGGACTTACGCACACATTTCAACATGTATTTAGTTCAGGTTGACCTCCTGAAGCCTAAATGAGCATTAATTTGACCACACAACTCATTCCTATGAAGATACATTCAAAATCAAAAAACGTGCTAAGCTCGGCCTGAAAATGCATGTAAAGCAATAAAAATTCTAATTGAGTTTAACGCCTAAACCAAATGACTTATGCACACACTTCAACATGTATTTAGTTCAGGTTGACCTCCTGAAGCCTAAATGAGCATTAATTTGATCACACAACTCATACACACACTTCGACATGTATTAATAAGTTCAGGTTGACCTCCTGAAGCCTAAATGACCATTAATTTGATCACACAACTCATTCCTATGAAGATACATTCATAGTCAGAAAATGTGCTCAGCTCGGCCTGAAAATGCATTTAAAGCAATAAAAACTCAAATTGAGTGTCACGCCTAAACCAAAGGTTTTATGCACACACTCAACATGGATTTAGTTCAGGTTGACCTCCTGAAGCTTAAACGAGCATTAATTTGACCGCACAATTCATTCCTATGAAGATACATTCAAAGTCAAAAAATGTTCTCAGCTCGGTCTGAAAATGCATTTAAAGCAATAAAACTCAAATTGAGTGTCACTCCTAAAGCAAAGGACTTATGCACACACTTCAACATGTATTTTGTCCAGGTTGACCTCCTGAAGCCTAAATGACAATTAATTTGACTACACAACTCATCCCCTCCGTGAGTCGTCACCTTACCGTGGTGGAGGGGTTTGTGTGTCCCAATGATCCTAGAAGCTAAGTTGTCTGGGGCTTTATGCCCCTGGCAGGGTCACCCAGGGCAAACAGGTTCTAGGTGAGGGGCCAGACAAAGCACGGCTCAAAAGACCCCTTATGATGAGTAAAATTAATGGATCTCAGTTTCCCTTGCCCGGACGCGGGTCACCGGGGCCCCCCTCTGGAGCCAGGCCTGGAGGTGGGGCTCGTTGGCAGGCGCCTGGTGGCCGGGCTTACACCCATGGGGCCCGGCCGGGCACAGCCCGAAGAGGCAACGTGGGTCCCCCTTCCCATGGGCTCACCACCCATGAGAGGGGCCAAAGGGGTCGGGTGCAATGTGAGCTGGGCGGCAGCCAAAGGCGGGGACCCTGGCGGTCCGATCCTCGGCTGCAGAAGCTAGCTCTTGGGACATGGAATGTCACCTCTCTGCAAGGGAAGGAGCCCGAGCTGGTATGTGAGGCAGAGAATTTCCGACTGGATATAGTCGGACTTGCCTCCACACACAGCCTGGGTTCTGGTACCAGTTCTCTCGAGAGGGGTTGGACTCTCTTCCACTCTGGAGTTGCTCACGGTGAGAGGCGCAGAGCAGGTGTGGGCATACTCATTGCCCCCCGGCTCAGTGCCTGTACATTGGGGTTCACACCGGTAGACGAGAGGGTTGCCTCCCTAAGCCTTCGGGTGGGTGGACGGGTCCTGACTGTTGTTTGTGCATATGCACCAAACAGCAGCTCAGCATACCCACCCTTTTTGGAGTCCTTGGAGGATGTGCTGGAGAGTACTCCTGCTGGGGACTCCATTGTTCTGCTGGGGGACTTCAATGCTCACGTGGGCAATGACAGTGATACCTGGAGGGGCGTGATTGGGAGGAACGGCCCCCCCCGATCAAAACCCGAGTGGTGTTTTGTTATTGGACTTCTGTGCTCGTCACGGATTGTCCATAACTTACACCTTGTTCAAACATAAGGGTGTCCATATGTGCACTTGGCACCAGGACACCCTAGGCCGCAGTTCGATGATCGACTTTGTAGTTGTATCATCGGATTTGCGGCCGCATGTTCTGGACACTCGTGTGAAGAGAGGGGCGGAGCTGTCAACTGATCACCACCTGGTGGTGAGTAGGCTCCGATGGTGGGGGAAGATGCCGGTCCGTCCTGGCAGACCCAAACGTATAGTGAGGGTTTGTTGGGAGCGTCTGGCGGAATCCCCTGTCAGAAGGAGTTTCAACTCCCACCTCCGACAGAGCTTTTCCCATGTTCCGGGGGTGGCGGGGGACATTGAGCCCGAGTGGACCATGTTCCGTGCCTCTATTGTTGAGGCGGCCAATCTGAGTTGTGGCCGTAAGGTGGTTGGTGCCTGTCGTGGCGGCAATCCCCGTACTCGCTGGTGGACACCAGCAGTAAGGGATGCCGTCAAGCTGAAGAAGGAGTCCTATCAAGCCTTTATGGCCTGTGAGACCCCAGAGACAGCTGACGGGTATCGACTGGCCAAGCGGACCGCGGCTTCGGTGGTCGCCGAGGCAAAAACCCGAGCGTGGGAAGAGTTCGGTGAGGCCATGGAAGCCGACTTCCGGACGGCTTAGAGGAAATTCTGGTCCACCATCCGACGTCTCAGGAGGGGGAAGCAGTGCACCACTAACACTGTGTACAGTGGGGATGGGGCGCTGCTGACTTCGACTCTGGACGTTGTGAACCGGTGGGCAGGGTACTTTGAAGACCTCCTCAACTCCACCAACACGCCTTCCTTGGAGGAAGCAGAGCCTGGGGACTCTGAGGTGGGCTCTCCTATCTCTGTGGTTGAAGTCACCGATGTTGTTAAAAAGCTCCACGGTGGCAAGGCCGCAGGGGTGGATGAGATCCGCCCGGAGTTCCTCAAGGCTCTGGATGTTGTGGGGCTGTCCTGGTTGACACGCCTCTGCAACATCGCGTGGTCAACAGGGAGAGTGCCTCTGGATTGGCAGACCGGGGTGGTAGTCCCTCTTTTTAAAAAGGGGGACCGGAGGGTGTGTTCCAACTACAGAGGGATCACACTCCTCAGCCTCCCTGGTAAGGTCTATTCAGGGGTGCTGGAGAGGAGGGTCCGTCAGGAAGTCGAGCCTCAGATTGAGGAGGAGCAGTGTGGTTTTCGTCCCGGCCGTGGAACAGTGGACCAGCTCTACACCCTTAGCAGGGTCCTTGAGGGTATGTGGGAATTCGCCCAACCAGTCTACATGTGTTTTGTGGACTTGGAGAAGGCGTTTGACCGTGTCCCTCGGGGAATTCTGTGGGGGGTGCTTCGTGGGTATGGGGTACCGAACCCCCTGATACGGGCTGTTCGGTCACTATACCACCGATGTCAGAGTTTGGTTCGCATTGCCGGCAGTAAGTCGGAATCGTTTCCAGTGGGGGTAGGACTCCGCCAAGGCTGCCCTTTGTCGCCGATTCTGTTCATAACCTTTATGGACAGAATTTCTAGGCGCAGCCGAAGCGTTGAGGGGGTCCGTTTTGGGGGCCTCAGTATTACATCCCTGCTTTTTGCAGATGATGTGGTGCTGTTGGCTCCTTCAAACGGGGCTCTCCAACTCTCACTGGAGCGTTTCGCAGCCGAGTGTGAAGCGGTTGGGATGAAAATCAGCACCTCCAAATCTGAAACCATGGTCCTCAGTCGGAAAAGGGTGGAGTGCCCCCTCCGGGTCGGGGAGGAGATCTTACCCCAAGTGGAGGAGTTCAAGTATCTTGGGGTCTTGTTCACGAGTGGGGGTAGGAGGGAGCGGGAGATCGACAGGCGGATCGGTGCAGCGTCTGCTGTGATGCGGACGTTGTATCGGTCTGTCGTGGTGAAGAAGGAGCTGAGCCAAAGGGCGAAGCTCTCAATTTACCGGTCGATCTACGTCCCAACCCTCACCTATGGTCACGAGCTATGGGTCGTGACCGAAAGAACGAGATCCCGGATACAAGCGGCTGAAATGAGTTTTCTCCGCAGGGTGTCCGGGCTCTCCCTTAGAGATAAGGTGAGAAGCTCAGTCATCCGGGAGGGGCTCAGAGTCGAGCCGCTTCTCCTCCACATCGAGAGGAGCCAGATGAGGTGGCTTGGGCATCTGATTCGGATGCCCCCTGAGCGCCTCCCCGGTGAGGTGTTCCGGTCATGTCCCACCGGGAGGAGACCCCGAGGAAGACCCAGGACACGCTGGAGAGACTATGTCACCCAGCTTGCCTGGGAACGACTTGGGATCCACCGGGGAGAGCTGGAAGAAGTAGCTAGGGAGAGGGAAGTCTGGGCTTCCCTGCTAAAGCTGTTGCCCCCGCGACCCGATAAGCGGTAGATGATGGATGGATGGATGGATGGATGGATGGATGGATACACAACTCATTCCTATGAAGATACATTCAAAATCAAAAAACGTGCTCAGCTCGGCCTGAAAACGCATTTAAAGCAATAAAAATTCTAATTGAGTGTAACGCCTAAACCAAATGACTTAAGCACACACTTCAACATGTATTTAGTTCAGGTTGACCTCCTGAAGCCTAAATGAGCATTAATTTGACCACACAACTCATTCCTATGAATATACATTCAAAGTCAGAAAATGTGCTCAGCTCGGCCTGAAAATGCATTTAAAATAAATAAAACTCAAATTGAGTGTCACGCGTAAACCAAAGGTTTTATGCACACATTTCAACATGTATTTAGTTCAGGTTGACCTCCTGAAGCCTAAATGAAAATTAATTTGACTCCACAACTCATTCCTATGAAGATACATTCATTATCAAAAAACGTGCTCAGCTCAGCCTGAAAATGCATTTAAAGCAATAAAAATTCTAATTGAGTGTAACGCCTAAACCAAAGGACTTATTCACACACTTCAACATGTATTTTGTTCAGGATGACCCCCTGAAGCCTAAATGAGCAATAATTTGACCACAGAACTCATTCCTATGAAGATACATTCAAACTATGAAAACGTGCTCAGCTCGGCCTGAAAATGCATTTAAAGCAATAAAAACTCAAGTTGAGTGTCACGCCTAAGCCAAAGGACTTATGCACACATTTCAACATGAATTTAGTTCAGGATGTCTTCCTGAAGCCTAACTTACCTTTAATTTGATCACACAACTCAGTCCCATGAAGATACATTCCAAGTCAAAAAACGTGCTCAGCTCGGCCTGAAAATGCATTTAAAATAAATAAAACTCAAATTGAGTGTCACGGCTAAACCAAAACATTATGTAAACATTTCAACATGTATTTTGTTCAGGATGACCACCTGAAGCCTAAATGACCATTAATTTGATCAGACAACTCATGCACACACTTCAACATGTATTAAGTTCAGGTTGACCTCCTGAAGCCTAAATGACCATTAATTTGATCACACAACTCATTCTATGAAGATATGTTCAAACTCAGAAAACGCGCTAAGCTCGGCCTGAAAATGCATTTAAAGGAATAAAAGTCAAATTGAGTGTCACGCCTAAACCAAAACATTATGTAAACATTTCAACATGTATTTAGTTCAGGTTGACCTCCTGAAGCCTAAATGAGCATTAATTTGACCTAAGATCTCATTCCTATGAAGATACATTCAAAGTCACAAAATGTGCTCAGCTCGACCCGAAAATGCATTCAAAGCAATAAAACTCAAATTGAGCGTCACGCCTAAACCAAAGGACTTATGCACACATTTCAACATGTATTTAGGTCAGGTTGATGTCCTGAAGCCTAAATGAGCATTAATTTCACCACACAACTCATTCCTATGAAGATACATTCAAACTCAGAAAACGTGCTCAACTCGGCCTGAAAATGCATTTAAAGCAATGAAAAGTCAAATCGAGCGTCACACCTAAACCAAAGGACTTATGCACACATTTCAACATTAATTTAGTTCAGGATGACCTCCTGAAGCCTAAATGAGCATTAATTTGAACACACAACTCATTCCTATGAAGATACATTCAAAGTCAGAAAACGTGCTCAACTCGGCCTGAAAATGCATTTAAAACAATAAAAACTCAAATTGAGTGTCACGCCTCAACCGTAGGACTTATGCACACATTTCAACATGTATTTAGTTCAGGAGACTTCCTCTAGCCTAAATGAGCATTAATTTGATCACACAACTCATTCCTATTAAAAAACATTCAAACTCAGAAAACGAGCTCAGCTCCGACTCAAACTGCACTTAAAGCAATAAAAACTGAAATTGAGTATAGTCATGGTACCCGCGTTGAGTTATAATTAGTTCAAGAACAAAGAGTCATGGAATAATTGGCTGAAGAGTACAGTTATACAGTCATATAAATGAAAATGGTTTCAGGCCTCGGAGACAATATCGGAATTTGGTCAGTAGAGGGCGAGACAGACCATAACATGATTCAAGACATCTTTTGAAAACCTTCTCAGCTCGGCCTGAAAATGAGTGTCACGCCTAAACCAAAGGACATATGCACACATTTCAACATTTATTTAGTTCAGGATGACCTCCTGAAGCCTAAATGACCATTAATTTGACTATACAACTCATTCCTATGAAGATACATTCAAAGTCAGTAAACGTACTCAGCTCGGCCAGAAAATGCATTTAAAGCAATAAAAACTAAAATTGAGTGTCACACCTGAACCAAAGGACTTGTGCACACATTTCAACATGAATTTAGTTCAGGATGATCTCCTGAAGCCTAAATGAGCATTAATTTGACTACACAACTCATTCCTATGTAGATAAATACAAACTCAGAAAACACGCTCAGTGCGGCCTGAAAATGCATTTAAAGCAATAAAAAACTCAAATTGAGTGTCACGAATAAAATAAAGGACTTATGCACACATTTCAACATGTATTTAGTTCAGGTTGACCTCCTGACGCCTAAATGACTATTAATTTGACTACACGACTCATTCCTACAAAGATACATTCAAAGTCAGAAAACGTGCTCAGCTCGGCCTGAAAATGCATTTAAAGCAATAAAAACTCAAATTGAGTGTCACGCCTAAACAAAAGGACTTATGGCCACATTTCAACATGAATTTAGTTCAGGATGACCTCCTGAAGGCTAAATGAGCATTAATTTGACCACACAACTCATTCCTATGAAGATACATTAAAAGTCAGAAAACGTGGTCAACTCGGCCTGAAAATGCATTTAAAGCAATAAAAACTCAAATTGAGTGTCACGCCTCAACCAAAGGACTTATGCGCACACATCAACATGAATTTAGTTCAGGATGACCTCCTGAAGCCTAAATGAGCATTAATTTGATCACACAACTCATTCCTATTAAAAAACATTCAAACTCAGAAAACGAGCTCAGCTCAGACTGAAACTGCACTTAAAGCAATAAAAACTGAAATTGAGTATAGTCATGTTACCCGCGTTGAGTTATAATTAGTTCAAGAACAAAGAGTCATGGAATAATTGGCTGAAGAGTACAGTTATACAGTCATATAAATGAAAATAGTTTCAGGCCTCGGAGACAATATCGGATATTGGTCAGTAGAGGGCGACACAGACCATAACATGAATCAGGACATCTTTTGAAAACCTTCTCAGCTCGGCCTGAAAATGCATTTAAAGCAATAAATACTCAAAATGAGTGTCACGCCTAAACCAAAGGACTTATGCACACATTTCAACATTTATTTAGTTCAGGATGACTAATTTGACTATACAACTCATTCCCATAAAGATACATTCAAGCTCAGAAAACGTGCACAACTCGGCCTGAAAATGCATTTAAAGCAATAAAACTCAAATTGAGTGTCACGCCTAAACCAAAGGACTTATGCACACATTTCAACATGTATTTAGTTTGCAGATGAAATTGAAAAATCCCGTCATTCATTCTCGGCAATAGCGCTTGTGTCCGCCAGAGGGCGGTGTAGTAGGCAAAAGGCCATTAATTTTAACGGGCGTCGGAGAGCGGGCCGGCTCGGCGGCCGGGCAGCAGATTGAGAGATTAAAAAAAAAGACGGCCCGGCTTTTTTTTTAAGCGTCAAAATGACCTTACTAGTGAACTAGTGAGCGTTTTGTGGCTTACATGTTCACGAGTAAGCGTCAAAATGATCTTACTAGTGAACTAGTGGGCGTTTTGCGGCTTACATGTTCACTAGTAAGCGTCAAAATGACCTTACTAGTGAACTAGTGAGCGTTTTGTGGCTTACATGTTCACTAGTAAGCGTAAAAATGACCTTACTAGTGAACTAGTGAGCGTTTTGTGGCTTACATGTTCACTAGTAAGCGTCAAAATGATCTTACTAGTGAACTAGTGGGCGTTTTGTGGCTTACATGTTCACTAGTAAGCCTCAAAATGATCTTACTAGTGAACTAGTAGGCGATTTGTGGCTTACATGTCAACTAGTAAGCCTCAAAATGAACTTACTAGTGAACTAGTAGGCGATTTGTGGCTTACATGTCAACTAGTAAGCCTCAAAATGAACTTACTAGTGAACTAGCGGGCACATTTATGGCCTTACATGTTCACTAGTAAGCGTCAAAATGATCTTACTAGTGAACTAGTGGGCGTTTTGCGGCTTACATGTCAACTAGTAAGCCTCAAAATGACCTTACTAGTGAACTAGTGGGCGTTTTGCGGCTTACATGTCAATGAGTAAGCCTCAAAATGATCTTACGAGTGAACTAGTGGGCGTTTATCGGCTTACATGTCAACTAGTAAGCCTCAAAATTACCTTACTAGTGAACCAGTGAGCGTTTTGTGGCTTACATGTTCACTAGTAAGCGTCAAAATGACCTTACTAGTGAACTAGTGAGCGTTTTGTGGCTGACATGTTCATAAATAAGCGTCAAAATGATCTTACTAGGGAACTAGTGGGCGTTTTGTGGCTTACATGTTCACTAGTAAGCGTCAAAATTACCTTACTAGTGAACCAGTGAGCGTTTTGTGGCTGACATGTTCATAAATAAGCGTCAAAATGACCTTACTAGTGAACTAGTGAGCGTTTTGTGGCTTACATGTTCACTAGTAAGCGACAAAATTACCTTACTAGTGAACCAGTGAGCGTTTTGTGGCTTACATGTTCACTAGTAAGCGTCAAAATGACTTTACTAGTGAACTAGTGAGCGTTTTGTGGCTTACATGTTCACTAGTAAGCGTCAAAATGATCTTACTAGTGAACTAGTGGGCACATTGATGGCCTTACATGTTCACTAGTAAGCGTCAAAATGACCTTACTAGTGAACTAGTGGGCAATATGGAATAAATACTCAAAGGGCTTGCCTGGCAAGCCCTTTGAGTATTTATTCATCCGTGATGGTATTGTAGACCAATGAGAGCACGTCCGACAGACACGTGGACTTCGGGCAGCCAATCATGATGCATTTCGAGCCAAGCCCCAACAAAAACGGAGGAGAAAACTTTCAGACGCTTTGAAAGCTTTTGGGGTACATATTACTCTTGTTGTTACACAAAATTTTGTTTTACGATTATTTTAGGCGGTAACGTTATGGTGTAAATGTCAAATACGTGGTCAATTTATCAAGATGAAGCCTGCTTAAAAATTTGCTCCAACGATTTCGGAGATGTGTCTGACTTTGACAGCAATGGCGGCAGTTCAACGCTGACAGTCGCAGTCGGGTACAGATTTATTTCGGCAGGACTTTCCAAAATCTGCCGTTTGCTCTGACAGTTCTCTGTCTGACAGTCACATTTTGTCTTATTACTCACAAGCTAATTGACATTTAAAAAAGAGTTAAAGTTAATGTTTGGAACACGATTTTGCTCTTACTGTTTGCTGCCTTAGTTCGTTTGAATTATTCGCTTCCTGCATTACATGAAGTACATTTTTTAATATTCACAAGACTGTAACTGTGCATTATAAATAATGTCACATTTGCACTATGTTTTACTGGATCTACAACTAAACTAGGTCCTCGTTTCTGGGAGAGTCCACAGCACCTCCTGTATCACAACCATTCTGCCGGCACACCTTCAGCAGCACGATGTTTCTAACGGGAGCTGGAGGGTGATCAGCTTCATTGAAGAACAGGAGGAGGAGAGGCACAACGTTTGTCATTTGTGATATGTTTTTAGACTTTTCTCCTAATTAAAAAAACTGTATGTTTTGTTAATTTCTTGATATAGTTCTTGTATTTAAATATTTTAACAATCAAATATTTTTCAACTGTGTTTTAGATATGAATTGTATGAAATAAATCAGTGAAGCCCCATTCAAATTCTACTCCATCTAATCTGCTCGATCACACTGCTGTCAACCTGCTGTAAATAATGCCTCCATTCATGATTGTAGAAAACCCAGAACGGTAAACATGTGATTATTTTATTTTAAAATATAAGAAGCCTATGTTTTGCAATTGTGCTCATTTTCATTGTATTGCACGACAAATATAATAGATGAGCCGGTTTGGGGACATCATCAACCAAGCTGCTGCTCCAATTGCAATGCGATATATTGTCCTGCTCTCCTAAATTCGCATCTACACCACAAATTTCTGTATACTGTAGTTATTACGCAAATGGCGGTAAATAATTGTGAAAGCTCAGAATCAGGTTTTAAAGGGTTAATTCTTTGCTGGGTGGAGCTCTTATCATGGAGCCAATAGGAGGTGTCCTCGGGTGGTGTCCGTCCCTCATTCAGCTCGGGTCCTCCAACAGAGGCCAGGAAGCCCGAGGTCCCCGCGCAGTACCCCCGCCGCTCCCAGCACCGCACACCTCCGGACCGAGATGTCCGACGCTGCTCCCGGGATCCGTCGCAACCACCCATCCAGTAAGGGGGTCACTGCCCCGAGCGCCCCGACCACCACAGGCACGACCGCCACCCCCACCCCCCAGGCCCTCCCCAGCCCCTCCCCGAGCCCCTGGTACCCCCTGAGCCCCCCATGCTCCCCCCTCCCGATGCCTCCACCACCTGGGACCGCCACATCCACCACAACGGCCCTCCTCTGCCCCCCATCCACGACCACGACATCTGGTTGACTCGCCACCAACATCCCGCCAGTCTGGATCCGGAAGTCCCACAGGATCCCCGCTCCGCCACCCTCCACCACCCTCGTAGGTGCCCCCCACTCCGACCCCGGGGCCCCCAGTCCACACTCCGCACAGATGCCTCGGCAGACCACGCCAGCCACCTGGCCATGGCGCTCCACGCAGGCCCCCCCTGCCAGCATCCCACACCCCGCAGCCACGTGCCGGATCGTCCCAGGCGCCTCCCCGCACAACCCACACCCCGGGTCCTGTCCGGCGTGGCACATCCGGGCCTCGACGGCTCCGGCGCCCAAGGCCCGCTCCTGAGCAGCCAGGATGAGCGCCCCTGCGCTGTCCCCCAGGCAAGCCCCCTCCAGCCACCGATAGGACTTCTTGAGATCAGCCACCTCAGCCATGGTCCGGTGGCACATCCCGCGTAGGGGCCCGCCCCCCCACGATGGTCCCCCCCCCCCAGCGCCCGTCCCTCCGCTCCCCACTGTCCGAGACACTCTCCAAGCACGTCACCCGCCGGAGCCCCCGGCCCCCGATGCATTCATGGAGCCCGGATGTCCCATCCCAGAAAGCGGCGCCGACACCCACCAGTCCCCGGCCTCCCTCCCCTCGGCCCGCGCACACAGTCTCTATATATATAGCTGGATAGCTCAGTTGGTAAGGTTTGGCGTACGGGAGACGCTGGTTCGCTTGGGTCCCGCTTGGGGCAAAAAATGAGCACATAACACAATCCAGTGTGGGTCCTTGGGCAAGAGCCTTCACGCTAATGCGTACCTCATACAATGATGAGAGACAATAAAATGAATGACATGCCAGCTTAGAGGTCGCCCGGCCAAACAAGGTCTGCGTCAGGTGCTGGGGAACCAGAGCACCTTGATGAAAAATGGAGCGGAGATGGGCAAGATGCAATAACATGGCTCTGTTGGAATGCTACTACTCAAGCAAGCCTAGTCAGAGAGGTTACATGCAGAGAATCTGGGCTAAATGGTTACTTCAAAACCCACAGTCACGGGTGACCACGAAACAACTAGTAACTCAGTGTTCCAACATCCACAAACGGCAACTGCTGTCACAACTTGAGATTGATGAGGTACAACGCAGGTTCCATGGTGAGGGGCCCCAGGCTGCCAGATCAGAGGAGGAGTTCATACCAGAGTGAATGCAGATGATGAGATTGGGAGTGCTGTGAATGAATGAAATGCTGAGCGAGGCAGCAACTGACCTGAAAGCTAAGATCATGGCAAGAATGAAAGCTGGGAAACCTAGAAACCGATTACAACGGCTATGTGAAGTACCACCTGAAAGTCTCATGGAAAGTGTGAATGCAGCTCTGAGGGCGAACCCTACCGTAACAATCACGGAAATGAACTGATATGCGCTTCAGCATCAGTGATCCTTGAGATGCTTGGCTATAAGAGCAACCATGGAAGTCATGAGATACATTACCGACCATGGAAAAGACGGTTGGAGGCTAAGATCAAGGCGGCTCAGAAAGATGTGAGTCCATTGACGGAGGCCCAGAGAGGTGTGATGAAAAGGCCGATACCTGAGAGGTACATCCAGATGACCATACCTGAAGCACTCGAAACTGCCAAACAAAGGCTACAAGCCTTGTCCAGCCGCCTAAAGCGGTACACGAAAGAGAATGAGGCCAGACGAATAAACAGGCTGTTCACAACACAACCTGCGAAAGTGTACGCTCAGTGGCAGGGTCCTAAAAGGTACTGGAAAGGCATATGGGAGAAGGAGGTTGCACATAACAGCAGTGCACAATGGCTGGTCTCCCTGAGAGAGGAGCACAGACACCTCCCTGAACAGAATCCAGTTACCATAACAGTGGCAGACATACAGGAAAGAGTCTCAGATATGAAGAAATGGACAGCACCAGGCCCGGACATGGTCCACACCTACTGGCTAAAGAAACTCACAGCACTCCATGAGCGTCGAGCAGCATAAACGAACCAGCTGCTGAGGGATGGCTAACCGAAGGGCGAACGATACTGATCATGAAGGATCCCTCAAAGGGTTCAGTCGCATCCAACTATCGGCCATTAACCTGTCTCTCCACAACATGGAAGCTCATGCTGCGGCTAAGATAAGTGCACACATGGATCAATACATGAGCGAAGCACGGAAGGGCATTGGTAGAGATACCGGGGGAGCCAAACATCAGCTCCTGGTTGACAGAACAGTCGCACAAGACTGCAGGTCCCGATGTACCAACCTGTGCACAGGCTGGATTGATTACAAGAAAGCCTATGACTCGATGCCACATACATGGATCACTGAATGCTTGGATATGTATAAGTTGAACAGGACCCTAAGAGCTTTCGTTGCGAACTTGATGAGGATGTGGAAAACCACACTTGAAGCCAATGGCAAGCCACTTACCCAAGTGTCCATCAAATGTGGCATATACCAAGGTGATGCACTCTCCCCACTGCTGTTCTGCGTAGGACTGAACCCCCTAAGCCAAGTAATCACCAAGACAGGCCATGGATACCGCCTCAGAAATTGAGCTACGATCAGTCACCTCCTCTACAAGGATGACATGTAGCTGTTTGCTAAGAGCGAAAGGGACATAGACTCCCTGATCCACACAATCAGGATCTACAGCAGCGACATCGGGATGTCATTCGGGCTGGAGAAATGTATTCGGATGGTGACTAAGAGAGGAAGGGTAGTCCGCACTGAAGGGGTCTCACTCCCTGAAGGAACAATAGCAGACATTGAGGACAGCTACAAGTACCTCGGTATACCACAAGCCAATGGCAACCTCAAACTGGCAACAAGGAAAGCGGCTACGGCCAAATACCTCCAGCGAGTGAGGCAAGTCCTAAGAAGCCAGCTCAATGGCAAGAATAAGACCCGGGCAATAAACAGCTATGCCCTTTCCAGTGATCTAGTGAAGAGATTCAGACCACGGATGTTAAGACCCGAAAGCTCGTTACCATGCATGGAGGGTTCCATCCCAAATCCAGCACCCTGAGACTGTACACAAGCCGAAAGGAAGGAGGCCGGGGACTAGTGAGTGTGAGAGCCACTGTCCAGGATGAAACATCCAAGCTCCACAAATACATCAAGGAGAAGGCACCAACGGATGATGTACTCAGAGAATGTCTCAGACAATGGGGAACAGAAGATGAGGTGCTGGAAGAGGGCACATCATGGGAGGACAAGCCCCTACACGGGATGTACCACCGGACAATAACTGCCGCGGCCAATCTCAAGAAGTCCTATCAGAGTTCTAGATAGGGCTGGCCTGAAGGACAGCACAGAGGCACTCATCCTGGCTGCTCAGGAGCAGGCCCTGAGCACCAGAGCCATCGAGGCCTAGATATACCACACTAGCCAAGACCCAAAGTGTAGGTTGTGCAAAGAGGCACCTGAGACGATCTAACACATAACTGCAGGGTGTAAGGTGCTGGCAGGGAAAGCCTATATGGAACGCCATAACCAGGTGGCTGGCATAGTCTACCGAAACATCTGTGCGGAGTATGGACTGGACACCCCAAGGTCAAAATGGGAAACACCTCCGAAGGTGGTGGAGAATGACAGAGCGAAGATCCTGTGGGACTTCCAGATCCAGACTGACAAGATGGTAATGGCGAACCAACCAGATATCCTGATCATAGATAAAGGGCAGAGGAAAGCCGTTGTAGTGGATGTAGCGGTCCCAAGTGATGGAAACATCAGAAAGAAGGAACACGAGAAACTCGAGAAATCCCAAGGGCTCAGAGAGGAGCTGGAGAGAGCCTGGAAGGTAAAGGTGACAGTCGTGCCTGTGGTGGTCGGAGCACTCGGGGCAGTGACCCCCAAACTAGATGATGAGTGGTTGCAACAGATCCCGGGAACAACATCGGACATCTCAGTCCAGAAACGTGCAGTGCTGGGAACAGCAAGGATACTGCGCAGAACCCTCAAGCTTCCTGGCCTCGGGTAGAGGACCCCAGCTGAATGAGGGATGGACACCACCTGAGGGGTGAGACGAGGAGTTTTTTTTATAGATATACAGAGGATATATAGATGTACAATTTTCCCTGCAAGAAACATTGAAAAGCCATTTAAAAAGTCCTTATTGTATTTAGGAGACAGACACAGCACTCCATTAACTTCTATAAATCATGCCACTTCCTTTACACAATGTCATCTTACTCTGAGTATTGCACGGAGGCATCTCTTCATTTAGTTTAACAAGTTAAGCAGCACTTGTGATCGGCCCAAGTTACGGCTGCGCAATGTGAAAGCAATTTCTGATTCCGGTGGACTGTGACAGAACCAGAATTTTTGTCCTCACAGAAACTGTGATGTACTGTTCGGTCAATAGCAAGTACAAAATGTTAGGCCCCTGATTTGGGTAAAAACAAGTGAGATTTTCTGCATAATTCATATTCATATAAATTCATATAAAATTAATCTGAATACCATGTTTAGACCAGTGCATGTGCGTAGAATGTATGATTGTAAAGGCATTGAAAATAAAAAAAGACTTCCCCTTTAAATATTCCTGCTGCATAATATATCTCCTTTCCTTTCGTAAAGGATGGTCAGAACCTTTCCTAAGCATTATTAAAATTTAGACGATCTTTGCTCCAGGTGCTACCGGCTCATCTCACTCGGTTAGGATAGGAAAGGAAAGTTCCTATGCCAAAATGATAATCCAAAAAGGGCCCCTGTTGGTGGATAATCAGGCCATGGGAGGTGTGAGTAAATTGTGAGGGGGTGTTGGCTGGAGCTAGAAATAATTTTGGTTTCTTGTCCCTGCAGTAGGTTCATTAAAAGAGCAACCAGTCTTTTCACCACCATGGTCGGATCTTACTCTGGAGGGTAACCCATACAGGCAGGTGGCTTGGACAAAATATTTCAACACTGTCAAAGCTGTGTTGTCTGTGCTCCAGTTGAAGGTACGTTATTAGCCTGGAATTCCCATCAATGCCAGCATGTGTCACAAACCCCCACCTGTAAAACAAACATGAAAAGAATAATGATTAAATACAAGAAAACAATCAAGTTTCATATCTTGTTTGAAATATCATCTCGGTAGAGAAGGTATTGCTGTGCACTTAAGACTACATGGAGGCAATTTGGAGTTTGTGTAACTTGGATATACAAATGATAAAATTCAATTTAATCTGTGCTGTCCATACAATATGGCTTTCTAATGCTCCCACGAGTACAAATATAAGATGATCCCTTATTACCGAATGAGACGCATAGGCCCATCTATGTGCCATAAACTATTGGGGAATGGCACATAGTATGTTCTTCTAGCCACAGTCTGGCTCCATCTCTGGGCTGCAGCAGCTGGCTCAATACGGTTGAGGATTTCTCGAACTCTTTTTCTTTGTACTATAATACCATCAGCACGCAGGTATGCCCTCATCATCTGCAACAGGTTCATAAAACAACACAATAAAGAAAGTACACTTTCACAATGAATATAATGATATATACATGAAGGGACAAGAGTATGTAGCAGAACACGTGCTTCCGAGCCTGATCTGGGAAATTGGCTGTGCAATCTTCTGACATGCTCTTCCAGGTCAACATCATGAATGGGAGTAAATCTATTTCTGGTTGAAATCTGAAAAAACTTCATTTTTTTATGCAGGTATGAAGAGGAACAACACAACATCTCCGTGATGGCTCTCACTGTAAAGCCCTGAGTGGGGAGCAGTTCAATTTGATCCGTTGTAATGTCAAGTGCTGGTCTTCCTCGTCTACCTAAAGTATGGAAATAAAAGGATTAAGGAATTCAAGCAAATGAATCACTACGTGTTTTTTATATACAGTACTGTATACAGTACAGGCATATAGACACAGATGTACATAAATGTATATGCAGCTTCAAAAGCGCGAGCAGCTATTTTCTCTAACCATTTTACTCAAGAAAAAAATAATTCAAACTTATAATTGAATAACTAAAAGATCACTAGTTATTGCTTATAAGTGTATAGCCATCGCGTTACTTAATAGTCTACCGATTTGCAGGAAAACCACTGGTCTAAAACGACGTTTGACAGGGTGGTAGAAGGTAAGTCACAGCAAGTCGTCAGTAAAACCCGTGTGTAGTTCGAATAAAAACACATACAAAAAAGCAATGACAAAAAAATGGTAGCCATTTTACCTGTGTGCAAACGATGTGCCACACGGGAACAAACACATCCACCATTAGGAGCGGGTCCCGCAATGATGACAGATCGGAGATCTATTAGACTTTGAATCAAATTTTGAATAGTATCAGCGCTAAACTGGTCACTAACTCTTCTTAAATTAGCAATTGAAATGTTTATCGCGCGTGCTTCACTTTCACCGGCAGACCCTTGACGACAGGCACTCTCTATTGCCCTGCACCTTCGACGAATACGTCTCAGGACGCTGTCCGCCATTGTTGTTTTAAAAAACTAAGTGGGCACAGAATTTCCAAAATCATGAGCGTTGACTGGTGGGATGATACTATTTTGAAACGTACAGCCAATAGGATACCGTTACATGTTTTCGTAATCATCCTTATTTGCATTTAATGCAAGTACAGTGTAATGTCACTAGCACTACAAGTGGGCACATTTATGGCCTTACATGTTCACTAGTAAGCGTCAAAATCATCTTACCAGTGAACTAGTGGGCACATTTATGGCCTTACATGTCAACTAGTAAGCCTCAAAATGATCTTACTAGTGGGCGTTTTGTGGCTTACATGTTCACTAGTAAGCGTCAAAATGATCTTACTAGTGAACTAGTTGGCGTTTTGTGGCTTACATGTTCACTAGTAAGCCTCAAAATGATCTTACTAGTGAACTAGTAGAAGATTTGTGGCTTACATGTCAACTAGTAAGCCTCAAAATGAACTTACTAGTGAACTAGCGGGCACATTTATGGCCTTACATGTTCACTAGTAAGCGTCAAAATGACCTTATTAGTGAACTAGTGGGTGTTTTGCGGCTTACATGTCAACTAGTAAGCGTCAAAATGATCTTACTAGTGAACTAGTGGGCACATTTATGGCCTTAAATGTTCACTAGTAAGCGTCAAAATGATCTTACTAGTGAACTAGTGGGCGTTTTGCGGCTTACATGTCAACTAGTAAGCCTCAAAATGATCTTACTAGTGAACTAGTGGGCGTTTTGCGGCTTACATGTCAACGAGTAAGCCTCAAAATGATCTTACGAGTGAACTAGTGGGCGTTTATCGGCTTACATGTCAACTAGTAAGCCTCAAAATCACCTTACTAGTGAACCAGTGAGCGTTTTGTGGCTTACATGTTCACTAGTAAGCGTCAAAATGACCTTACTAGTGAACTAGTGAGCGTTTTGTGGCTTACATGTTCACTAGTAAGCATCAAAATGACCTTACTAATGAACTAGTGAGCGTTTTGTGGCTGACATGTTCATAAATAAGCGTCAAAATGATCTTACTAGGGAACTAGTGGGCGTTTTGTGGCTTACATGTTCACTAGTAAGCGTCAAAATTACCTTACTAGTGAACCAGTGAGCGTTTTGTGGCTCACATGTTCACTAGTAAGCGTCAAAATGACCTTACTAGTGAACTATTGGGCAATATGGAATAAATACTCAAAGGGCTTGCCAGGCACGCCCATTGAGTATTTAAAGGGTTCTAAGGGCTTGCCTGGCAAGCCCTTTGAGTATTTATTCAACCGTGATGGTATTGTAGACCAATGAGAGCACGTCCGACAGACACGTGGACTTCGGGCAGCCAATCATGATGCATTTCGAGCCAAGCCCCAACAAAAACGGAGGAGAAAACTTTCAGACGCTTTGAAAGCTTTTGGGGTACATATTACTCTTGTTGTTACACAAAATTTTGTTTTACGATTATTTTAGGCGATAACGTTATGGTGTAAATGTCAAATACGTGGTCAATTTATCAAGATGAAGCCTGCTTAAAAATTTGCTCCAACGATTTCGGAGATGTGTCTGACTTTGACAGCAATGGCGGCAGTTCAACGCTGACAGTCGCAGTCGGGTGCAGATTTATTTCGGCAGGACTTTCCAAAATCTGCCGTTTGCTCTGACAGTTCTCTGTCACAGTCACATTTTGTCTTATTACTCACAAGCTAATTGACATTTAAAAAGAGTTAAAGTTAATGTCTGGAACACGATTTTGCTCTTACTGTTTGCTGCCTTAGTTCGTTTGAATTATTCGCTTCCTGCATTACATGAAGTACATTTTTTAATATTCACAAGACTGTAACTGTGCATTATAAATAATGTCACATTTGCACTATGTTTTACTGGATCTACAACTAAACTAGGTCCTCGTTTCTGGGAGAGTCCACAGCACCTCCTGTATCACAACCATTCTGCCGGCACAAATTCAGCAGCACGATGTTTCTAACGGGAGCTGGAGGGTGATCAGCTTCATTGAAGAACAGGAGGAGGAGAGGCACAACGTTTGTCATTTGTGATATGTTTTTAGACTTTTCTCGTAATTAAAAAAACGATGTTTTGTTAATTTCTTGATATAGTTCTTGTATTTAAATATTTTAACAATCAAATATTTTTCAACTGTGTTTTAGATATGAATTGTATGAAATAAATCAGTGAAGCCCCATTCAAATTCTACTCCATCTAATCTGCTCGATCACACTGCTGTCAACCTGCTGTAAATAATGCCTCCATTCATGATTGTAGAAACCCCAGAACGGTAAACATGTGATTATTTTATTTTAAAATATAAGAAGCCTATGTTTTGCAATTGTGCTCATTTTCATTGTATTGCACGACAAATATAATAGATGAGCCGGTTTGGGGACATCATCAACCAAGCTGCTGCTCCAATTGCAATGCGATATATTGTCCTGCTCTCCTAAATTCGCATCTACACCACAAATTTCTGTATACTGTAGATATTACGCAAATGGCGGTAAATAATTGTGAAAGCTCAGAATCAGGTTTTAAAGGGTTAATTCTTTGCTGGGTGGAGCTCTTATCATGGAGCCAATAGGAGGTGTCCTCGGGTGGTGCCCGTCCCTCATTCAGCTCGGGTCCTCCACCAGAGGCCAGGAAGCCCGAGGGCCCCGCGCAGTACCCCCGCCGCTCCCAGCACCGCACACCTCCGGACCGAGATGTCCGACGCTGCTCCCGGGATCCGTCGGAAACCACCCATCCAGTCCGGGGGTCACTGCCCCGAGCGCCCCGACCACCACAGGCACGACCACCACCCCCACCCCCCAGGCCCTCCCCAGCCCCTCCCCGAGCCCCTGGTACCCCCCGAGCCCCCCATGCTCCCCCCTTCCGATGCCTCCACCACCTGGGACCGCCACATCCACCGCAACGGCCCTCCTCTGCCCCCCATCCACGACCACGACATCTGGTTGACTCGCCACCATCATCCCGCCAGTCTGGATCCGGAAGTCCCACAGAATCCCCGCTCCGCCCCCCTCCACCACCATTCGTAGGTGCCCGCCACTCCGACCCCGGGGCCCCCAGTCCACACTCCTCACAGATGCCTCGGCAGACCACGCCAGCCACCTGGCCATGGCGCTCCACGCAGGCCCCCCCTGCCAGCATCCCACACCCCGCAGCCACGTGCCGGATCGTCCCAGGCGCCTCCCCGCACAACCCACACCCCGGGTCCTGTCCGGCGCGGCACATCCGGGCCTCGACGGCTCCGGCGCCCAAGGCCCGCTCCTGAGCAGCCAGGATGAGCGCCCCTGCGCTGTCCCCCAGGCAAGCCCCCTCCAGCCACCGATAGGACTTCTTGAGATCAGCCACCTCAGCCATGGTCCGGTGGCACATCCCGCGTAGGGGCCCGCCCCCCCACGATGGCCCCCCCCCCCAGCGCCCGTCCCTCCGCTCCCCACTGTCCGAGACACTCTCCAAGCACGTCACCCGCCGGAGCCCCCGCCCCCCGATGCATTCATGGAGCCCGGATGTCCCATCCCAGAAAGCGGCGCCGACACCCACCAGTCCCCGGCCTCCCTCCCCTCGGCTACTACTACTACTGCTACTACTCAAGCAAGCCTAGTCAGAGAGGTTACATGCAGAGAATCTGGGCTAAATGGTTACTTCAAAACCCACAGTCACGGGTGACCACGAAACAACTAGTAACTCAGTGTTCCAACATCCACAAACGGCAACTGCTGTCACAACTTGAGATTGATGAGGTACAATGCAGGTTCCATGGTGAGGGGCCCCAGGCTGCCAGATCAGAGGAGGAGTTCATACCAGAGTGAATGCAGATGATGAGATTGGGAGTGCTGTGAATGAATGAAATGCTGAGCGAGGCAGCAACTGACCTGAAGATCATGGCAAGAATGAAAGCTGGGAAACCTAGAAACCGATTACAACGGCTTTATGAAGTGCCACCTGAAAGTCTCATGGAAAGTGTGAATGCAGCTCTGAGGGCGAACCCTACCGTAACAATCACGGAAATGAACTGATATGCGCTTCAGCATCAGTGATCCTTGAGATGCTTGGCTATAAGAGCAACCATGGAAGTCATGAGATACATTACCGACCATGGAAAAGACGGTTGGAGGCTAAGATCAAGGCGGCTCAGAAAGATGTGAGTCCATTGACGGAGGCCCAGAGAGGTGTGATGAAAAGGCCGATACCTGAGAGGTACATCCAGATGACCATACCTGAAGCACTCGAAACTGCCAAACAAAGGCTCCAAGCCTTGTCCAGCCGCCTAAAGCGGTACACGAAAGAGAATGAGGCCAGACGAATAAACAGGCTGTTCACAACACAACCTGCGAAAGTGTACGCTCAGTGGCAGGGTCCTAAAAGGTACTGGAAAGGCATATGGGAGAAGGAGGTTGCACATAACAGCAGTGCACAATGGCTGGTCTCCCTGAGAGAGGAGCACAGACACCTCCCTGAACAGAATCCAGTTACCATAACAGTGGCAGACATACAGGAAAGAGTCTCAGATATGAAGAAATGGACAGCACCAGGCCCGGACATGGTCCACACCTACTGGCTAAAGAAACTCACAGCACTCCATGAGCGTCGAGCAGCATAAACGAACCAGCTGCTGAGGGATGGGACATACCCGGGATGGCTAACCGAAGGGCGAACGATACTGATCATGAAGGATCCCTCAAAGGGTGCAGTCGCATCCAACTATCGGCCATTAACCTGTCTCTCCACAACATGGAAGCTCATGTTGCGGCTAAGATAAGTGCACACATGGATCAATACATGAGCGAAGCACGGAAGGGCATTGGTAGAGATACCAGGGGAGCCAAACATCAGCTCCTGGTTGACAGAACAGTCGCACAAGACTGCAGGTCCCGATGTACCAACCTGTGCACAGGCTGGATTGATTACAAGAAAGCCTACGACTCGATGCCACATACATGGATCACTGAATGCTTGGATATGTATAAGTTGAACAGGACCCTAAGAGCCTTCGTTGCGAACTTGATGAGGATGTGGAAAACCACACTTGAAGCCAATGGCAAGCCACTTACCCAAGTGTCCATCAAATGTGGCATATACCAAGGTGATGCACTCTCCCCACTGCTGTTCTGCATAGGACTGAACCCCCTAAGCCAAGTAATCACCAAGACAGGCCATGGATACCGCCTCAGAAATGGAGCTACGATCAGTCACCTCCTCTACAAGGATGACATGTAGCTGTTTGCTAAGAGCGAAAGGGACATAGACTCCCTGATCCACACAATCAGGATCTACAGCAGCAACATCGGGATGTCATTCGGGCTGGAGAAATGTAGTCGGATGGTGACTAAGAGAGGAAGGGTAGTCCGCACTGAAGGGGTCTCACTCCCTGAAGGAACAATAGCAGACATTGAGGACAGCTACAAGTACCTCGGTATACCATAAGCCAATGGCAACCTCAAACTGGCAACAAGGAAAGCGGCTACGGCCAAATACCTCCAGCGAGTGAGGCAAGTCCTAAGAAGCCAGCTCAATGGCAAGAATAAGACCCGGGCAATAAACAGCTATGCCCTTTCCAGTGATCAGATACCCTGCAGGAAAAATAAGGTGGCCAAAGGAAGAGATTCAGACCACGGATGTTAAGACCCGAAAGCTTGATACCATGCATGGAGGGTTCCATCCCAAGTCCAGCACCCTGAGACTGTACACAAGCCGAAAGGAAGGAGGCCGGGGACTAGTGAGTGTGAGAGCCACTGTCCAGGATGAAACATCCAAGCTCCACAAATACATCAAGGAGAAGGCACCAACGGATGATGTACTCAGAGAATGTCTCAGACAATGGGGAACAGAAGATGAGGTGCTGGAAGAGGGACCATCATGGGAGGACAAGCCCCTACACGGGATGTACCACCGGACAATAACTGCCGTGGCCAATCTCAAGAAGTCCTATCAGAGTTCTAGAGAGGGCTGGCCTGAAGGACAGCACAGAGGCACTCATACTGGCTGCTCAGGAGCAGGCCCTGAGCACCAGAGCCATCGAGGCCTAGATATACCACACCAGCCAAGACCCAAGGTGTAGGTTGTGCAAAGAGGCACCTGAGACGATCTAACACATAACTGCAGGGTGTAAGGTGCTGGCAGGGAAAGCCTATATGGAACGCCATAACCAGGTGGCTGGCATAGTCTACCGAAACATCTATGCAGAGTATGGACTGGACACCCCAAGGTCAAAATGGGAAACACCTCCGAAGGTGGTGGAGAATGACAGAGCGAAGATCCTGTGGGACTTCCAGATCCAGACTGACAAGATGGTAATGGCGAACCAACCAGATATCCTGATCATAGATAAAGGGCAGAGGAAAGCCGTTGTAGTGGATTTAGCGGTCCCAAGTGATGGAAACATCAGAAAGAAGGAACACGATAAACTCGAGAAATCCCAAGGGCTCAGAGAGGAGCTGGAGAGAGCCTGGAAGGTAAAGGTGACAGTCGTGCCTGTGGTGGTCGGACCACTCGGGGCAGTGACCCCCAAACTAGATGATGAGTGGTTGCAACAGATCCCGGGAACAACATCGGACATCTCAGTCCAGAAATGTGGAGTGCTGGGAACAGCAAGGATACTGCGCAGAACCCTCAAGCTTCCTGGCCTCTGGTAGAGGACCCGAGCTGAATGAGGGACAGACAGCACCCGAGGGTGGGTGAGACGAGGATTTTTTTTTTTAAATATATACAGTCCCTGATTGACTATTGTGTTCTTGAGATACAGCACAAACATTGCTGATTACTTCAGCGTTCATGCTTTCCCTATGGAATGCAATGTTAACGGAGTGGTGGCTTGCTGACATGGTGATGCACTGCAGTTCCAAAACAACAATGGCGGAGCCACCCGGGTTTGCAACAGAAAAAAAAACCACGAGCAGCCAACACCTGCCCAAAAAGATGTTTGTGAGAAATATAACAAGTCACCGATGCAAAAGCACAGAGACTATGTTTATATGCAGACGTACTATATGCTCAGGCATACTTGACATTTTCAATGGTCAATTTCAACACCAGGTTGGTCATATTTTTTTTACAAAGAAAACACCTTTATTTCAGCCTTGTACTGTGTTATGGCTGCTTCATCATCGCCGTCGTGAGTCGTTATGAGTACAAATATTTTTATTTGTTGATATGTCTCTCTTAATAGACTGTATGATACATTTTAACTGTGTTTGATCATTTAAAAAATGTGTTAAAACACCGTAAAAACATTTTTTAAAATGTTCTGGAAATGATTTTTTAACTTGCCTAAGGTGTGTAATTGAAGGAAACACAACTGTAACATTCGTTCACCTATTCTCTATATTGCTCATGAGAGTCACAGGTGACCTGGATCCTATCACAGCTCAATCCCGATTAGGCATGATAAACCCTGGACTGGCCGCGTCTCTATTGCAGGGCACTTATCGACAAACATTCATTCACACCTAAGGATTTGTTTTTAGTTTTCAATTAACCCAAAAAGTGTGGTTTTGGAATGCAGGAGGAAGCCAGAGTACTGGCATAAAATCCCGAAAAGCATGGAGAGGGCATGCAAACTTCTGGAGGCCCAAGCTTGGATTCTAACAACCAACCTCAGGACTGTTAAGTGACCACACCATATTATATATAATTTTACTTTGACCTTAATGAGTAACTTTTTTATTCAGTTCACATACTGTAAATACTTTTTAAAAAATGTATAATTTTCAAAGGCATTAAAAAGTTACTCAAGTTTTTTATTTATTTATTTATTTATTTTTTAGGTTACCTCTATCCGCTGTTGCAGCATGATCTAATGGGCCAGTGGTCCTCAACTAGAAATGCTGAAGGTCCACTTTTGTTTTTTTTAATAAGACCAAGGTCCGATTTCATGCACGGGAATCATGGGTAGCAGGGCTATATGCCCATTTAGTATGGTAAAGCCAAGCTTATACAAAACAACACTCCTCACAACCAATCAATAATGGGGTGCATGAAAATAACCCCGGGTAGACGGGAGCAGAACTGCACACAATGGAAACCTCCCGCGATTCGTTTTGTCTAATTGTCTATGTGCGGCTCTCCTGGGCTGAAGCTGTGAGCACACTGTGGCGTCGCGCATGCGTCTGTTTCCGGACACAATCCTCAATTTTGAATCGCCGTGTTAGCGTTAGCTTGTGTCGCAATGTAAACACCGACTAGTAAAAAGGAGGTGAACTCACGTAGCGAGTAGAATGGCTTGCAGTTTGTTGGAAAATCCTGTGCACTATGCGGGTGTAGGGCCGTCTCGTTTTTGCTCCCCGCGACGCTCGGGTTCGACGGCGGGTATCGTCCGAGGCGCGCCCTTCGGGTTGCGCAGGCCGTCTCGTTTTTGCTCCCCGCGACGCTCGGGTTCGACGGCGGGTATCGTCCGAGGCGCGCCCTTCGGGTCGCCGCGCGCGGCGGGTCGATGGCCGCCGCTGCCCGGCTCCGACCGCGCCAGCTTGCAACGCACTGTGAGACAAGGGCTCGGAACGCCCCAGCGCGCATGCAAATTAGCCATGTGCGCGAAAGCCGCGTGCGGGATTCGAAATGTACGCACCTTGTGTTGTCGTCTGAAATGAAAAATAAAATCATTTGCCCTCCCGCCGCCCCCCTCTCTCTACTCGTCCGAGGCATTTTGAATGCGTATGTATTGGGATAGACGCGTGTTGACGGTTACGTATGGGCACACCTTAAATTCAAATGAGCCAATCAGCGTATCGTATATGCTGACGCTTAGGTATGGGCACCCTTAAATTCAAATGGGCCAATCAGCGCATCGTATATGCTGACGCTTAGGTATGGGCACACCTTAAATTCAAATGAGCCAATCAGCGCATCGTATATGCCGACGCTAATGTATGGGCACACTTTCATTTCAGAGGAGCCATCAGGCGCCGACAGGTATGGCAGCCTCAGTCACACGCTCCCTAGTATTATCCCTGTTTTTGTCATTTTCGTTTGTTTTTGGCGACCCTGAGCGGCTTACTTACACGAGGGAAAAGTTGCTGCGCATTGGGGAGGCTACGCTAGGTCTTTTTTCACCAGCACACGAAAATCCACAAGGTTTTTCGGAGCTAATCGCGAGCGGAGCGGCTGCGCTGTACGGAGCATGGAAACGCCGCCGGAGGAGGGGGAAGCGAGCCGGCGTGCTCGTTAAGCTCCGGCAGCGCGGATTTCAAACCCCGCTCCCATCGATCCATCTTGCTAATCTACGATCTCTGCCAACTAAGATGGATGGACTTTTTCTCACAAAGACCAACAAAACCTTTGCACGCTACATCTACCCAGCTTCCGCCTTCTCCGAGCCGACCGCGACACGGAGCTATCAGGGAAAACGAGAGGTGGTGGGATTTGTTTCTATATAAACGAAGAATGGTGCACTGATGTCACGAAGCTCGACGCACACTGCAGCCCGGACCTGGAGTCGCTGTCTTTAAACTGCAAGCCATTCTACTCGCCACGTGAGTTCACCTCCTTTTTACTAGTCGGTGTTTTCATTGCGCAACAAGCTAACGCTAACACGGCGATACAAACGCTAGCCAAACAAGTAAACAAACTCGAACTAAAATACCCAGAGTCACCCCTGATCATTTTGGGCGATTTTAATAGAGCACATCTTAACCGTGAACTTCCCAGATATAAGCAGCACATCGACTGTTTCACCAGAGAAGGCAACATTCTAGACCACTGCTATACAACAATAAAAAATGCATACCGATCGGTCGCCCGTGCAGCATTGGGTCTTTCTGACCACAATGTAATCCACTTAATACCTACATACAGACAGAAACTCAAATGTGTTAAACCGGTTGTTAAGACTGTGAAAAAAAATGGACGGATGAAGCAAAGCTAGCTCTACAAGAATGCTTAGACTGCACTGATTGGGGCGTCTTTGAAACTTCAACGGGCACACTGGATGAATACACAGACACTGTAACATCATACATCAGTTTCTGTGAGCACATGTGTGTACCAACGAAGTTCTTCCGCCATGGTTTACTCCCAAACTCGGGCAACTCAGGAAAGAGAAAGAGGCTGCATTTAGAAGTGGAGATCGGGCACTGTACAAACACGCCCGAAACCAATTGACAAAGGAAGTTAACATCGCTAAGAGAAGCTATGCAGAGAGTCTGAAAAACCAGTTCTCTGCTAAAGACTCTGCATCTGTATGGAATGGCCTGAAAGCAATCACTAACTATAGAATGCCACCCCCCCCCCCCAAACAGTGAACAATAAGGGTCTTGCTAATGAACTAAACATGTTTTTCTGCCGATTTGAAAAGGACACCCCCATTTCCTACACACACCCACCTCTACCAGAAACCACTCTACCTACTCTAAACCTATCTTTTGGTTTAATGACAATGGCATTCCAATTACTTAGGGCATTGTTTTAGTTTGACTAGTTGTCATTTTATGAAAAGAAAATTGGGAAAGTCACAATGCTGCCTGTGGTTTGTGGTATTTTTTTTCCACAGCAAGAAAATTCAGTTTATGATGCAAGTTTGAATGACTAAATTATTGGAGTAGGCCTTAATCCCTTTGATGACATGAAAAATAGTGACTCCCCATAGACAAAGGGAAATGTGTATTACAAAGCCGTAACAGTCTCAGTTGTAAAAAAAAAAGATTGTCTCTGCTTTGCAATTGGGAAAAAATATATTTATTTCATAAACCATACACTGTTTTAGGACTCAGAGACAGACAACCATTTACAAAGACTCACCGTCAACACTATAGCCCATTTATAGTGTAGTGATAAATGGACCTTTTTTTGTTTTCCTCTATCCATTTAGTGGCAGTATGTACTAGTATGGTGACCTGGTAAAACTCACCAAGGTGAGCATGTATGTTTGCTGGTTGGTTTTAGTTTGTGCTGGTTATCTTGTAAAACATTCACAAAGTGCAAAGTAATTAACAAGATTTAATAAGAAAGAGCAAATCCCAGGATGAGTGTATGTGCATGCTTGTCACAGATAAGAGACAAAAAAGACTGGTGTGTTTGATGAGGATATTATATCGAAACATTTTCAATTGAGTTTTAGAAATTAAATGAAACCACTTTTTACAATGCTCAAGGTAAGTTTAACATGTGACGTAAAAATAAAACATCTAATGTTGAACTTGAAAATAAAGAAAAATACTGCCAAGTAGAATATGCATTACAAAATGTTAAGCACACATAAAGGGAACAGGAGCAGCTCTGCTTGGCTATCAGGAATTAGAGCAGGCAAACATACATAGGATGATGCACTGTATGCATAGTAGTAATGCTAAAAAAAATACAAATAAATACTAGTTCACTAGTAAGATCATTTTGACGCTTACTAGTGAACATGTAAGGCCATAAATGTGCCAACTAGTTCACTAATAAGATCGTTTTGAGGCTTACTAGTTGACATGTAAGCCACAAAACGCCCACTAGTTCACTCGTAAGATCATTTTGAGGCTTACTAGTGAAGATGTAAGCCACAAAACGCCCACTGGTTCACTAGTAAGATCATTTTGACGCTTACTAGTGAACATGTAAGGCCATAAATGTGCCCACTTGTTCACTAGTAAGATCATTTTGAGGCTTACTGGTTGACATGCAAGCCACAAAATGCCCACTAGTTCACTAGTAAGATCATTTTGAGGCTTACTAGTTGACATGTAAGCCGCAAAACGCCCACTAGTTCACTGGTAAGATAATTTTGACGCTTACTAGTGAACATGTAAGCCACAAAACACTCACTAGTTCACTAGTAAGGTCATTTTGACGCTTACTAGTGAACATGCAAGCCACAAAACGCTCACTAGTTCACTAGTAAGATCATTTTGACGCCTACTAGTGAACATGTAAGCCACAAAACACTCACTAGTTCACTAGTAAGGTAATTTTGACACTTACTAGTGAACATGTAAGCCACAAAACGCTCACTAGTTCACTCGTAAGATCATTTTGAGGCTTACTAGTTGACATGTAAGCCGCAAAACGCCCACTAGCTCTCTCGTAGGATCATTTTGACTCTTACTAGTGAACATGTAAGCCGCAAAACGCACACTAGTTCACTAGTAAGATCATTTTGAGGCTTACTAGTTGACATGTAAGCCGCAAAACACCTACTAGTTCACTAGTAAGATCATTTTGACGCTTACTAGTGAACATGTTAGGTCATAAATGTGCCCACTAGTTCACTAGTAAGATCATTTTGAGACTTACTAGTTGACATGTAAGCCGCAAAACGCCCACTAGTTCACTAGTAAGATCATTTTTATGCTTACTAGTGAACATGTAAGGCCATAAATGTGCCCACTAGGTCACTAGTAAGATCATTTTGACGCTTACTAGTGAACATGTAAGGCCATAAATGTGCCCACTAGTTCACTAGTAAGGTCATTTTGACGCTTACTAGTGAACATGTAAGCCACAAAACGCTCACTAGTAAGGTCATTTTGAGGCTTACTAGTGAAGATGTAAGCCAGAAAACGCCTACTAGTTCACTAGTAAGATCATTTTGACGCTTACTAGTGAACATGTAAGGCACAAAACGCTCACTAGTTCACTAGTAAGGTCATTTTGACGCTTACTAGTGAACATGTAAGCCACAAAACGCCCACTAGTTCACTAGTAAGATCATTTTGACTCTTACTAGTGAACATGTAAGGCCATAAATGTGCCCACTAGTTCACTAGTAAGATCATTTTGACGCTTACTAGTGAGCATGTAAGGCCATAAATGTGCCCACTAGTTCACTAGTAAGATCATTTTGACGCTTACTAGTGAACATGTAAGGCCATAAATGTGCCCACTAGTTCACTAGTAAGATCATTTTGAGGCTTACTACTTGACATGTAAGCCGCAAAACGCCCACTAGTTCACTAGTAAGATCATTTTGAGGCTTACTAGGTGACATGTAAGCCACAAAATGCCCACTAGTTCACTAGTAAGATCATTTTGACGCTTACTAGTGAACATGTAAGGCCATAAATGTGCCCACTAGTTCACTAGTAGGATCATTTTGACTCTTACTAGTGAACATGTAAGGCCATAAATGTGCCCACTAGTTCACTAGTAAGATCATTTTGACGCTTACTAGTGAGTATGTAAGGCCATAAATGTGCCCACTAGTTCACTAGTAAGATCATTTTGACGCTTACTAGTGAACATGTAAGGCCATAAATGTGCCCACTAGTTCACTAGTAAGATCATTTTGAGGCTTACTAATTGACATGTAAGCCGCAAAACGCCCACTAGTTCACTCGTAAGATCATTTTGAGGCTTACTAGTGAAGATGTAAGCCACAAAACGCCCACTGGTTCACTAGTAAGATCATTTTGACGCTTACTAGTGAACATGTAAGGCCATAAATGTGCCCACTTGTTCACTAGTAAGATCATTTTGAGGCTTACTGGTTGACATGCAAGCCACAAAATGCCCACTAGTTCACTAGTAAGATCATTTTGAGGCTTACTAGTTGACATGTAAGCCGCAAAACGCCCACTAGTTCACTGGTAAGATAATTTTGACGCTTACTAGTGAACATGTAAGCCACAAAACACTCACTAGTTCACTAGTAAGGTCATTTTGACGCTTACTAGTGAACATGCAAGCCACAAAACGCTCACTAGTTCACTAGTAAGATCATTTTGACGCCTACTAGTGAACATGTAAGCCACAAAACACTCACTAGTTCACTAGTAAGGTAATTTTGACACTTACTAGTGAACATGTAAGCCACAAAACGCTCACTAGTTCACTCGTAAGATCATTTTGAGGCTTACTAGTTGACATGTAAGCCGCAAAACGCCCACTAGCTCACTCGTAAGATCATTTTGACTCTTACTAGTGAACATGTAAGCCGCAAAACGCACACTAGTTCACTAGTAAGATCATTTTGAGGCTTACTAGTTGACATGTAAGCCGCAAAACACCTACTAGTTCACTAGTAAGATCATTTTGACGCTTACTAGTGAACATGTTAGGTCATAAATGTGCCCACTAGTTCACTAGTAAGATCATTTTGAGACTTACTAGTTGACATGTAAGCCGCAAAACGCCCACTAGTTCACTAGTAAGATCATTTTTATGCTTACTAGTGAACATGTAAGGCCATAAATGTGCCCACTAGGTCACTAGTAAGATCATTTTGACGCTTACTAGTGAACATGTAAGGCCATAAATGTGCCCACTAGTTCACTAGTAAGGTCATTTTGACGCTTACTAGTGAACATGTAAGCCACAAAACGCTCACTAGTGAGGTCATTTTGAGGCTTACTAGTGAAGATGTAAGCCAGAAAACGCCTACTAGTTCACTAGTAAGATCATTTTGACGCTTACTAGTGAACATGTAAGGCACAAAACGCTCACTAGTTCACTAGTAAGGTCATTTTGACGCTTACTAGTGAACATGTAAGCCACAAAACGCCCACTAGTTCACTAGTAAGATCATTTTGACTCTTACTAGTGAACATGTAAGGCCATAAATGTGCCCACTAGTTCACTAGTAAGATCATTTTGACGCTTACTAGTGAGCATGTAAGGCCATAAATGTGCCCACTAGTTCACTAGTAAGATCATTTTGACGCTTACTAGTGAACATGTAAGGCCATAAATGTGCCCACTAGTTCACTAGTAAGATCATTTTGAGGCTTACTACTTGACATGTAAGCCGCAAAACGCCCACTAGTTCACTAGTAAGATCATTTTGAGGCTTACTAGGTGACATGTAAGCCACAAAATGCCCACTAGTTCACTAGTAAGATCATTTTGACGCTTACTAGTGAACATGTAAGGCCATAAATGTGCCCACTAGTTCACTAGTAGGATCATTTTGACTCTTACTAGTGAACATGTAAGGCCATAAATGTGCCCACTAGTTCACTAGTAAGATCATTTTGACGCTTACTAGTGAGTATGTAAGGCCATAAATGTGCCCACTAGTTCACTAGTAAGATCATTTTGACGCTTACTAGTGAACATGTAAGGCCATAAATGTGCCCACTAGTTCACTAGTAAGATCATTTTGAGGCTTACTAATTGACATGTAAGCCACAAAACGCCCACTAGTTCACTAGTAAGATCATTTTGAGGCTTACTAGTTGACATGTAAGCCACAAAATGCCCACTAGTTCACTAGTAAGATCATTTTGACGCTTACTAGTGAACATGTAAGGCCATAAATGTGCCCACTAGTTCACTAGTAGGATCATTTTGACGCTTACTAGTGAACATGTAAGGCCATAAATGTGCCCACTAGTTCACTAGTAAGATCATTTTGAGGCTTACTAATTGACATGTAAGCCACAAAACGCCCACTAGTTCACTAGTAAGATCATTTTGAGGCGTACTAGTTGACATGTAAGCCGCAAAACGCCCACTAGTTCACGAGTAAGATCATTTTGAGGCTTACTAGTGAAAATGTAAGGCTATAAATGTGCCCACTAGTTCACTAGTGAGATCATTTTGACGCTTACTAGTGAACATGTAAGGCTATAAATGTGCCCACTAGTTCACTAGTAAGATAATTTTGAGGCTTACTAGTTGACATGTAAGCCACAAAACGCCCACTAGTTCACTAGTAAGATCATTTTGACGCTTACTAGTGAACATGTAAGGCCATAAATGTGCCCACTAGTTCACTAGTAAGATCATTTTGAGGCTTACTAGTTGACATGTAAGCCACAAAACGCTCACTAATTCACTAGTAAGGTCATTTTGACGCTTACTAGTGAACATGTAAGCCACAAAACGCCCACTAGTTCATTAGTAAGATCATTTTGAGGTTTACTTGTTGAAATGTAAGCCGCAAAACGCAGACTAGTTCACTAGTAAGATCATTTTGACGCTTACTCGTGAACATGTAAGCCACAAAACGCCCACTAGTTCACTGGTAAGATACTTTTGAGGCTTACTAGTGAACATGTAAGGCCATAAATGTGCCCACTAGTTCACTAGTAAGATCATTTTGAGGCTTACTGGTTGACATGTAAGCCACAAAACGCCCCTTAGCTCACTCGTAAGATCATTTTGAGGCTTACTAGTTGACATGTAAGCCACAAAACGCCCACTAGTTCACGAGTAAGATCATTTTGAGGCTTACTAGTTGACATGTAAGTCACAAAACGCCCACTAGTTCACGAGTAAGATCATTTTGAGGCTTACGAGTGAAGATGTAAGCCACAAAACGCCCACTAGTTCACTAGTAAGATCATTTTGACGCTTACTAGTGAACACGTAAGGCCATAAATGTGCCCACTATTTCACTAGTAAGATCATTTTGAGGCTTACTAGTGAACATGTAAGCCACAAAACGCCCACTAGTTCACTAGTAAGATCATTTTGAGGCTTACTTGTTGACATGTAAGCCGCAAAACGCCCACTAGTTCACTCGTAAGATCATTTTGAGGCTTACTAGTTGACATGCAAGCCGCAAAATGCCCACTAGTTCACTAGTAAGATCATTTTGACGCTTACTAGTGAATATGTAAGGCCATAAATGTGCCCACTAGTTCACTAGTAAGATCATTTTGAGGCTTACTAGTTGACATGTAAGCCACAAAACGCTCACTAATTCACTAGTAAGGTCATTTTGACGCTTACTAGTGAACATGTAAGCCACAAAACGCCCACTATTAGTAAGATCATTTTGAGGCTTACTTGTTGACATGTAAGCCGCAAAACGCCCACTAGTTCACTAGTAAGATCATTATGAGGCTTACTAGTTGACATGTAAGCCACAAAATCCCCACTAGTTCACTAGTAAGATCATTTTGAGGCTTACTAGTTGACATGTAAGCCGCAAAACGCCCACTAGTTCACTGGTAAGATCATTTTGAGGCTTACTAGTGAACATGTAAGGCCATAAATGTGCCCACTAGTTCACTAGTAAGATCTTTTCTAGGCTTACTAGTTGACATGTAAGCCACAAACGCCCACTAGTTCACTAGTAAGATCATTTTGAGGCTTACGAGTGAAGATGTAAGCCACAAAACGCCCACTAGTTCACTAGTAAGATCATTTTGAGGCTTACTAGTTGACATGTAAGCCACAAAACGCTCACTAATTCACTAGTAAGGTCATTTTGACGCTTACTAGTGAACATGTAAGCCACAAAACGCCCACTAGTTCATTAGTAAGATCATTTTGAGGTTTACTTGTTGACATGTAAGCCGCAAAACACCCACTAGTTCACTAGTAAGATCATTTTGACGCTTACTCGTGAACATGTAAGCCACAAAACGCCCACTAGTATATTAGTAAGATCATTTTGAGGCTTACAAGTGAACATGTACGGCCATCAATGTTCCAACTAGTTCACTCGTAAGATCATTTTGAGGCTTACTAGTTGACATGTAAGCCACAAAATCCCCACTAGTTCACTAGTAAGATCATTTTGAGGCTTACTAGTTGACATGTAAGCCGAAAAACGCCCACTAGTTCACTGGTAAGATCATTTTGAGGCTAACTAGTTGACATGTAAGCCACAAAACGCCCACTAGTTCACTAGTAAGATCATTTTGAGGCTTACAAGTGAAGATGTAAGCCACAAAACGCCCACTCGTTTACTAGTAAGATCATTTTGACGCTTACTAGTGAACACGTAAGGCCATAAATGTGCCCACTAGTTCACTAGTAAGATCATATTGAGGCTTACTATTTGACATGTAAGTCACAAAACGCCCACTAGTTCACTAGTAAGATCATTTTGAGGCGTACCAGTGAACATGTAAGCCACAAAACGCCCACTAGTTCACTAGTAAGATCATTTTGAGGCTTACTAGTGAACATGTAAGCCACAAAACGCCCACTAGTTCACTAGTAAGGTAATTTTGACGCTTACTCGTGAACATGTAAGCCACAAATTGTCACTAGTTCACTAGTAAGGTCATTTTGACGCTTACTAGTTAACATGTAAGCCACAAAACGCCCACTAGTTCACTGGTAAGATCATTTTGAGGCTTACTAGTGAACATGTAAGGCCATAAATGTGCCCACTAGTTCACTAGTAAGATCTTTTCTAGGCTTACTAGTTGACATGTAAGCCACAAACGCCCACTAGTTCACTAGTAAGATCATTTTTAGGCTTACGAGTGAAGATGTAAGCCACAAAACGCCCACTAGTTCACTAGTAAGATCATTTTGAGGCTTACTAGTTGACATGTAAGCCACAAAACGCTCACTAATTCACTAGTAAGGTCATTTTGACGCTTACTAGTGAACATGTAAGCCACAAAACGCCCACTAGTTCATTAGTAAGATCATTTTGAGGTTTACTTGTTGACATGTAAGCCGCAAAACACCCACTAGTTCACTAGTAAGATCATTTTGACGCTTACTCGTGAACATGTAAGCCACAAAACGCCCACTAGTATATTAGTAAGATCATTTTGAGGCTTACAAGTGAACATGTACGGCCATCAATGTTCCAACTAGTTCACTCGTAAGATCATTTTGAGGCTTACAAGTGAACATGTACGGCCATCAATGTTCCAACTAGTTCACTCGTAAGATCATTTTGAGGCTTACTAGTTGACATGTAAGCCACAAAATCCCCACTAGTTCACTAGTAAGATCATTTTGAGGCTTACTAGTTGACATGTAAGCCGCAAAACGCCCACTAGTTCACTGGTAAGATCATTTTGAGGCTAACTAGTTGACATGTAAGCCACAAAACGCCCACTAGTTCACTAGTAAGATCATTTTGAGGCTTACAAGTGAAGATGTAAGCCACAAAACGCCCACTCGTTTACTAGTAAGATCATTTTGAGGCTTACTAGTGAACATGTAAGCCACAAAACGCCCACTAGTTCACTAGTAAGGTAATTTTGACGCTTACTCGTGAACATGTAAGCCACAAATTGTCACTAGTTCACTAGTAAGGTCATTTTGACGCTTACTAGTGAACACGTAAGGCCATAAATGTGCCCACTAGTTCACTAGTAAGATCATATTGAGGCTTACTATTTGACATGTAAGTCACAAAACGCCCACTAGTTCACTAGTAAGATCATTTTGAGGCTTACTAGTGAACATGTAAGCCACAAAACGCCCACTAGTTCACTAGTAAGATCATTTTGAGGCTTACTAGTGAACATGTAAGCCACAAAACGCCCACTAGTTCACTAGTAAGGTAATTTTGACGCTTACTCGTGAACATGTAAGCCACAAATTGTCACTAGTTCACTAGTAAGGTCATTTTGACGCTTACTAGTTAACATGTAAGCCACAAAACGCCCACTAGTTCACTGGTAAGATCATTTTGAGGCTTACTAGTGAACACGTAAGGCCATAAATGTGCCCACTAGTTCACTAGTAAGATCATATTGAGGCTTACTATTTGACATGTAAGTCACAAAACGCCCACTAGTTCACTAGTAAGATCATTTTGAGGCTTACTAGTGAACATGTAAGCCACAAAACGCCCACTAGTTCACTAGTAAGATCATTTTGAGGCTTACTAGTGAACATGTAAGCCACAAAACGCCCACTAGTTCACTAGTAAGGTAATTTTGACGCTTACTCGTGAACATGTAAGCCACAAATTGTCACTAGTTCACTAGTAAGGTCATTTTGACGCTTACTAGTTAACATGTAAGCCACAAAACGCCCACTAGTTCACTGGTAAGATCATTTTGAGGCTTACTAGTGAACATGTAAGGCCATAAATGTGCCCACTAGTTCACTAGTAAGATCATTTTGAGGCTTACTAGTTGACATGTAAGCCACAAACGCCCACTAGTTCACTAGTAAGATCATTTTGAGGCTTACGAGTGAAGATGTAAGCCACAAAACGCCCACTAGTTCACTAGTAAGATCATTTTGAGGCTTACTAGTTGACATGTAAGCCACAAAACGCTCACTAATTCACTAGTAAGGTCATTTTGACGCTTACTAGTGAACATGTAAGCCACAAAACGCCCACTAGTTCATTAGTAAGATCATTTTGAGGTTTACCTGTTGACATGTAAGCCGCAAAACTCCCACTAGTTCACTCGTAAGATCATTTTGAGGCTTACTAGTTGACATGCAAGCGGCAAAACACCCACTAGTTCACTAGTAAGATCATTTTGACGCTTACTCGTGAACATGTAAGCCACAAAACGCCTACTAGTATACTAGTAAGATCATTTTGAGGCTTACAAGTGAACATGTACGGCCATCAATGTTCCCACTAGTTCACTCGTAAGATCATTTTGGGGCTTACTAGTTGACATGTAAGCCACAAAATCCCCACTAGTTCACTAGTAAGATCATTTTGAGGCTTACTAGTTGACATGTAAGCCGCAAAACGCCCACTAGTTCACTGGTAAGATCATTTTGAGGCTAACTAGTTGACATGTAAGCCACAAAACGCCCACTAGTTCACTAGTAAGATCATTTTGAGGCTTACAAGTGAAGATGTAAGCCACAAAACGCCCACTCGTTTACTAGTAAGATCATTTTGACGCTTACTAGTGAACACGTAAGGCCATAAATGTGCCCACTAGTTCACTAGTAAGATCATATTGAGGCTTACTATTTGACATGTAAGTCACAAAACGCCCACTAGTTCACTAGTAAGATCATTTTGAGGCTTACTAGTGAACATGTAAGCCACAAAACGCCCACTAGTTCACTAGTAAGGTCATTTTGACGCTTACTCGTGAACATGTAAGCCACAAATTGTCACTAGTTCACTAGTAAGGTCATTTTGACGCTTACCCGTGAACATGTAAGCCACAGAACGCCCACTAGTTCACTAGTAAGATCATTTTGAGGCTTGCTAGTGAACATGTAAGGCCATAAATGTGCCCACTAGTTCACTAGTAAGATCATTTTGACGCCTACTAGTGAACATGTAAGCCACAAAACACTCACTAGTTCACTAGTAAGGTCATTTTGACACTTACTAGTGAACATGTAAGCCACAAAACGCTCACGAGTTCACTAGTAAGATCATTTTGAGGCTTACTAGTGAACATGTAAGGCCATAAATGTGCCCACTAGTTCACTAGTAAGATCATTTTGAGGCTTAGTAGTTGACATGTAAGCCACAAAATGCCCACTAGTTCACTAGTAAGATCATTGTGAGGCTTACTAGTTGACATGTAAGCCGCAAAACGCCCACTAGTTCATTAGTAAGATCATTATGAGGCTTACTTGTTGACATGTAAGCCGCAAAACGCCCACTAGTTCACTCGTAAGATCATTTTGATGCTTACTAGTGAACATGTAAGCCACAAAACGCCCACTAGTTCATTAGTAAGATCATTTTGAGGTTTACTTGTTGACATGTAAGCCGCAAAACTCCCACTAGTTCACTCGTAAGATCATTTTGAGGCTTACTAGTTGACATGCAAGCGGCAAAAGACCCACTAGTTCACTAGTAAGATCATTTTGACGCTTACTCGTGAACATGTAAGCCACAAAACGCCCACTAGTATACTAGTAAGATCATTTTGAGGCTTACAAGTGAACATGTACGGCCATCAATGTTCCCACTAGTTCACTCGTAAGATCATTTTGGGGCTTACTAGTTGACATGTAAGCCACAAAATCCCCACTAGTTCACTAGTAAGATCATTTTGAGGCTTACTAGTTGACATGTAAGCCGCAAAACGCCCACTAGTTCACTGGTAAGATCATTTTGAGGCTAACTAGTTGACATGTAAGCCACAAAACGCCCACTAGTTCACTAGTAAGATCATTTTGAGGCTTACAAGTGAAGATGTAAGCCACAAAACGCCCACTCGTTTACTAGTAAGATCATTTTGACGCTTACTAGTGAACACGTAAGGCCATAAATGTGCCCACTAGTTCACTAGTAAGATCATATTGAGGCTTACTATTTGACATGTAAGTCACAAAACGCCCACTAGTTCACTAGTAAGATCATTTTGAGGCTTACTAGTGAACATGTAAGCCACAAAACGCCCACTAGTTCACTAGTAAGGTCATTTTGACGCTTACTCGTGAACATGTAAGCAACAAATTGTCACTAGTTCACTAGTAAGGTCATTTTGACGCTTACCCGTGAACATGTAAGCCACAGAACGCCCACTAGTTCACTAGTAAGATCATTTTGAGGCTTACTAGTGAACATGTAAGGCCATAAATGTGCCCACTAGTTCACTAGTAAGATCATTTTGACGCCTACTAGTGAACATGTAAGCCACATAACACTCACTAGTTCACTAGTAAGGTCATTTTGACACTTACTAGTGAACATGTAAGCCACAAAACGCTCACTAGTTCACTAGTAAGATCATTTTGAGGCTTACTAGTGAACATGTAAGGCCATAAATGTGCCCACTAGTTCACTAGTAAGATCATTTTGAGGCTTAGTAGTTGACATGTAAGCCACAAAATGCCCACTAGTTCACTAGTAAGATCATTGTGAGGCTTACTAGTTGACATGTAAGCCGCAAAACGCCCACTAGTTTACTGGTAAGATCATTTTGAGGCTTACTAGTGAACATGTAAGGCCATAAATGTGCCCACTAGTTCATTAGGAAGATCATTTTGAGGCTTACTTGTTGACATGTAAGCCGCAAAACGCCCACTAGTTCACTAGTAAGATCATTTTGACGCTTACTCGTGAACATGTAAGCCACAAAACGCCCACTAGTTCACTAGTAAGGTCATTTTGACGCTTACTAGTGAACATGTAAGCCACAAAACGCCCACTAGTTCATTAGGAAGATCATTTTGAGGCTTACTTGTTGACATGTAAGCCGCAAAACGCCCACTAGTTCACTAGTAAGATCATTTTGACGCTTACTCGTGAACATGTAAGCCACAAAACGGCCACTAGTTCACTGGTAAGATCATTTTGAGGCTTACTAGTGAACATTTAAGCCACAAAACGCCCACTAGTTCACTAGTAAGATCATTTTGAGGCTTACTAGTTGACATGTAAGCCACAAAATCCCCACTAGTTCACTAGTAAGATCATTTTGAGGCTTACTAGTTGACATGTAAGCCGCAAAACGACCACTAGTTCACTGGTAAGATCATTTTGAGGCTTACTAGTGAACATGTAAGGCCATAAATGTGCCCACTAGTTCACTAGTAAGATCATTTTGAGGCTTACTAGTTGACATGTAAGCCACAAACGCCCACTAGTTCACTGGTAAGATCATTTTGAGGCTTACGAGTGAAGATGTAAGCCACAAAACGCCCACTAGTTCACTAGTAAGATCATTTTGAGGCTTACTAGTTGACATGTAAGCCACATAACGCTCACTAATTCACTAGTAAGGTCATTTTGACGCTTACTAGTGAACATGTAAGCCACAAAACGCCCACTAGTTCATTAGTAAGATAATTTTGAGGCTTCCTTGTTGACATGTAAGCCGCAAAACTCCCACTAGTTCACTCGTAAGATAATTTTGAGGCTTACTAGTTGACATGCAAGCCGCAAAACACCCACTAGTTCACTAGTAAGATCATTTTCACGCTTACTCGTGAAGATGTAAGCCACAAAACGCCCACTACTATCCTAGTAAGATCATTTTGAGGCTTACAAGTGAACATGTAAGGCCATAAATGTGCCCACTAGTTCACTCGTAAGATCATTTTGGGGCTTACTAGTTGACATGTAAGCCACAAAATCCCCACTAGTTCACTAGTAAGATCATTTTGAGGCTTACTAGTTGACATGTAAGGCCATAAATGTGCCCACTAGTTCACTAGTAAGATCATTTTGAGGCTAACTAGTTGACATGTAAGCCACAAAACGCCCACTAGTTCAATAGTAAGATCATTTTGAGGCTTACAAGTGAAGATGTAAGCCACAAAACGCCCACTAGTTTACTAGTAAGATCATTTTGACGCTTACTAGTGAACACGGAAGGCCATAAATATGCCCACTAGTTCACTAGTAAGATCATATTGAGGCTTACTATTTGACATATAAGCCACAAAACGCCCACTTGTTCACTAGTAAGATCATTTTGACGCTTACTAGTGAACATGTAAGCCACAAAACGCTCACTAGTTCACAAGTAAGGTCATTGTGACGCTTACTAGTGAACACGTAAGCCACAAAAGAACCCACTAGTTCACTATTAAGATCATTTTGAGGCTTACTAGTTGACATGTAAGCCGCAAAACGCCCACTAGTTCACGAGTAAGATCATTTTCACGCTTACTAGTTGACATGTAAGGCCATAAACGTGCCCACTAGTTCACTAGTAAGATCATTTTGAGGCTTACTAGTTGACATGTAAGCCACAAAATGCCCACTAGTTCTCTAGTAAGATCATTTTGAGGCTTACTAGTGAAGATGTAAGCCACAAAACGCCCACTTGTTCACTAGTAAGATCATTTTGACGCTTACTAGTTAACATGTAAGCCACAAAACGCCCACTAGTTCACTAGTAAGATAATTTTGAGGCTTACTTGTTGACATGTAAGCCGCAAAATGCCCACTAGTTCACTCTTAAGATCATTTTGTGGCTTACTAGTTGACATGCAAGCCGCAAAACGCCCACTAGTTCACTAGTAAGATCATTTTGACGCTTACTAGTGAACATGTAAGGCCATAAATGTGCCCACTAGTTCACTAGTAAGATCATTTTGAGGCTTACTCGTTGACATGTAAGCCACAAAACGCTCACTAATTCACTAGTAAGGTCATTTTGACGCTTACTAGTGAACATGTAAGCCACAAAACGCCCACTAGTTCATTAGTAAGATCATTTTGAGGCTTACTTGTTGACATGTAAGCCGCAAAACGGCCACTAGTTCACTAGTAAGATCATTTTGACGCTTAGTCGTGAACATGTAAGCCACAAAACGCCCACGAGTTCACTGGTAAGATCATTTTGAGGCTTACTAGTGAACATGTAAGGCCATAAATGTGCCCACTAGTTCACTGGTAAGATCATTTTGAGGCTTACTAGTTGACATATAAGCCGCAAAACCCCCACTAGTTCACTGGTAAGATCATTTTGAGGCTTACTTGTTGACATGTAAGCCGCAAAACGGCCACTAGTTCACTAGTAAGATCATTTTGACGCTTACTCGTGAACATGTAAGCCACAAAACGCCCACGAGTTCACTGGTAAGATCATTTTGAGGCTTACTAGTGAACATGTAAGGCCATAAATGTGCCCACTAGTTCACTGGTAAGATCATTCTGAGGCTTACTAGTTGACATGTAAGCCACAAAATCCCCACTAGTTCACTAGTAAGATCATTTTGAGGCTAACTAGTTGACATGTAAGCCACAAAACTCCCACTAGTTCAATAGTAAGATCATTTTGAGGCTTACAAGTGAAGATGTAAGCCACAAAACGCCCACTAGTTTACTAGTAAGATCATTTTGACGCTTACTAGTGAACACGGAAGGCCATAAATATGCCCACTAGTTCACTAGTAAGATCATATTGAGGCTTACTATTTGACATATAAGCCACAAAACGCCCACTAGTTCACTAGTAAGATCATTTTGAGGCTTACTAGTGAACATGTAAGCCACAAAACGCCCACTTGTTCACTAGTAAGATCATTTTGACGCTTACTAGTGAACATGTAAGCCACAAAACGCTCACTAGTTCACAAGTAAGGTCATTGTGACGCTTACTAGTGAACACGTAAGCCACAAAAGAACCCACTAGTTCACTATTAAGATCATTTTGAGGCTTACTAGTTGACATGTAAGCCGCAAAACGCCCACTAGTTCACGAGTAAGATCATTTTCACGCTTACTAGTTGACATGTAAGGCCATAAACGTGCCCACTAGTTCACTAGTAAGATCATTTTGAGGCTTACTAGTTGACATGTAAGCCACAAAATGCCCACTAGTTCTCTAGTAAGATCATTTTGAGGCTTACTAGTGAAGATGTAAGCCACAAAACGCCCACTTGTTCACTAGTAAGATCATTTTGACGCTTACTAGTTAACATGTAAGCCACAAAACGCCCACTAGTTCACTAGTAAGATCATTTTGAGGCTTACTAGTTGACATGCAAGCCGCAAAACGCCCACTAGTTCACTAGTAAGATCATTTTGACGCTTACTAGTGAACATGTAAGGCCATAAATGTGCCCACTAGTTCACTAGTAAGATCATTTTGAGGCTTACTCGTTGACATGTAAGCCACAAAACGCTCACTAATTCACTAGTAAGGTAATTTTGACGCTTACTAGTGAACATGTAAGCCACAAAACGCCCACTAGTTCATTAGTAAGATCATTTTGAGGCTTACTTGTTGACATGTAAGCCGCAAAACGGCCACTAGTTCACTAGTAAGATCATTTTGACGCTTACTCGTGAACATGTAAGCCACAAAACGCCCACGAGTTCACTGGTAAGATCATTTTGAGGCTTACTAGTGAACATGTAAGGCCATAAATGTGCCCACTAGTTCACTGGTAAGATCATTTTGAGGCTTACTAGTTGACATATAAGCCGAAAAACGCCCACTAGTTCACTGGTAAGATCATTTTGAGGCTAACTAGTTGACATGTAAGCCACAAAACGCCCACTAGTTCACTAGTAAGATCATTTTGAGGCTTACAAGTGAAGATGTAAGCCACAAAACGCCCACTCGTTTACTAGTAAGATCATTTTGACGCTTACTAGTGAACACGTAAGGCCATAAATGTGCCCACTAGTTCACTAGTAAGATCATATTGAGGCTTACTATTTGACATGTAAGTCACAAAACGCCCACTAGTTCACTAGTAAGATCATTTTGAGGCTTACTAGTGAACATGTAAGCCACAAAACGCCCACTAGTTCACTAGTAAGATCATTTTGAGGCTTACTAGTGAACATGTAAGCCACAAAACGCCCACTAGTTCACTAGTAAGGTAATTTTGACGCTTACTCGTGAACATGTAAGCCACAAATTGTCACTAGTTCACTAGTAAGGTCATTTTGACGCTTACTAGTTAACATGTAAGCCACAAAACGCCCACTAGTTCACTGGTAAGATCATTTTGAGGCTTACTAGTGAACATGTAAGGCCATAAATGTGCCCACTAGTTCACTAGTAAGATCATTTTGAGGCTTACTAGTTGACATGTAAGCCACAAACGCCCACTAGTTCACTAGTAAGATCATTTTGAGGCTTACGAGTGAAGATGTAAGCCACAAAACGCCCACTAGTTCACTAGTAAGATCATTTTGAGGCTTACTAGTTGACATGTAAGCCACAAAACGCTCACTAATTCACTAGTAAGGTCATTTTGACGCTTACTAGTGAACATGTAAGCCACAAAACGCCCACTAGTTCATTAGTAAGATCATTTCGAGGCTTACTTGTTGACATGTAAGCCGCAAAACGGCCACTAGTTCACTAGTAAGATCATTTTGACGCTTACTCGTGAACATGTAAGCCACAAAACGCCCACGAGTTCACTGGTAAGATCATTTTGAGGCTTACTAGTGAACATGTAAGGCCATAAATGTGCCCACTAGTTCACTGGTAAGATCATTTTGAGGCTTACTAGTTGACATATAAGCCGAAAAACGCCCACTAGTTCACTGGTAAGATCATTTTGAGGCTAACTAGTTGACATGTAAGCCACAAAACGCCCACTAGTTCACTAGTAAGATCATTTTGAGGCTTACAAGTGAAGATGTAAGCCACAAAACGCCCACTCGTTTACTAGTAAGATCATTTTGACGCTTACTAGTGAACACGTAAGGCCATAAATGTGCCCACTAGTTCACTAGTAAGATCATATTGAGGCTTACTATTTGACATGTAAGTCACAAAACGCCCACTAGTTCACTAGTAAGATCATTTTGAGGCTTACTAGTGAACATGTAAGCCACAAAACGCCCACTAGTTCACTAGTAAGATCATTTTGAGGCTTACTAGTGAACATGTAAGCCACAAAACGCCCACTAGTTCACTAGTAAGGTAATTTTGACGCTTACTCGTGAACATGTAAGCCACAAATTGTCACTAGTTCACTAGTAAGGTCATTTTGACGCTTACTAGTTAACATGTAAGCCACAAAACGCCCACTAGTTCACTGGTAAGATCATTTTGAGGCTTACTAGTGAACATGTAAGGCCATAAATGTGCCCACTAGTTCACTAGTAAGATCATTTTGAGGCTTACTAGTTGACATGTAAGCCACAAACGCCCACTAGTTCACTAGTAAGATCATTTTGAGGCTTACGAGTGAAGATGTAAGCCACAAAACGCCCACTAGTTCACTAGTAAGATCATTTTGAGGCTTACTAGTTGACATGTAAGCCACAAACGCCCACTAGTTCACTAGTAAGATCATTTTGAGGCTTACGAGTGAAGATGTAAGCCACAAAACGCCCACTAGTTCACTAGTAAGATCATTTTGAGGCTTACTAGTTGACATGTAAGCCACAAAACGCTCACTAATTCACTAGTAAGGTCATTTTGACGCTTACTAGTGAACATGTAAGCCACAAAACGCCCACTAGTTCATTAGTAAGATCATTTTGAGGTTTACCTGTTGACATGTAAGCCGCAAAACTCCCACTAGTTCACTCGTAAGATCATTTTGAGGCTTACTAGTTGACATGCAAGCGGCAAAACACCCACTAGTTCACTAGTAAGATCATTTTGACGCTTACTCGTGAACATGTAAGCCACAAAACGCCTACTAGTATACTAGTAAGATCATTTTGAGGCTTACAAGTGAACATGTACGGCCATCAATGTTCCCACTAGTTCACTCGTAAGATCATTTTGGGGCTTACTAGTTGACATGTAAGCCACAAAATCCCCACTAGTTCACTAGTAAGATCATTTTGAGGCTTACTAGTTGACATGTAAGCCGCAAAACGCCCACTAGTTCACTGGTAAGATCATTTTGAGGCTAACTAGTTGACATGTAAGCCACAAAACGCCCACTAGTTCACTAGTAAGATCATTTTGAGGCTTACAAGTGAAGATGTAAGCCACAAAACGCCCACTCGTTTACTAGTAAGATCATTTTGACGCTTACTAGTGAACACGTAAGGCCATAAATGTGCCCACTAGTTCACTAGTAAGATCATATTGAGGCTTACTATTTGACATGTAAGTCACAAAACGCCCACTAGTTCACTAGTAAGATCATTTTGAGGCTTACTAGTGAACATGTAAGCCACAAAACGCCCACTAGTTCACTAGTAAGGTCATTTTGACGCTTACTCGTGAACATGTAAGCCACAAATTGTCACTAGTTCACTAGTAAGGTCATTTTGACGCTTACCCGTGAACATGTAAGCCACAGAACGCCCACTAGTTCACTAGTAAGATCATTTTGAGGCTTACTAGTGAACATGTAAGGCCATAAATGTGCCCACTAGTTCACTAGTAAGATCATTTTGACGCCTACTAGTGAACATGTAAGCCACAAAACACTCACTAGTTCACTAGTAAGGTCATTTTGACACTTACTAGTGAACATGTAAGCCACAAAACGCTCACGAGTTCACTAGTAAGATCATTTTGAGGCTTACTAGTGAACATGTAAGGCCATAAATGTGCCCACTAGTTCACTAGTAAGATCATTTTGAGGCTTAGTAGTTGACATGTAAGCCACAAAATGCCCACTAGTTCACTAGTAAGATCATTGTGAGGCTTACTAGTTGACATGTAAGCCGCAAAACGCCCACTAGTTCATTAGTAAGATCATTATGAGGCTTACTTTTTGACATGTAAGCCGCAAAACGCCCACTAGTTCACTCGTAAGATCATTTTGATGCTTACTAGTGAACATGTAAGCCACAAAACGCCCACTAGTTCATTAGTAAGATCATTTTGAGGTTTACTTGTTGACATGTAAGCCGCAAAACTCCCACTAGTTCACTCGTAAGATCATTTTGAGGCTTACTAGTTGACATGCAAGCGGCAAAACACCCACTAGTTCACTAGTAAGATCATTTTGACGCTTACTCGTGAACATGTAAGCCACAAAACGCCCACTAGTATACTAGTAAGATCATTTTGAGGCTTACAAGTGAACATGTACGGCCATCAATGTTCCCACTAGTTCACTCGTAAGATCATTTTGGGGCTTACTAGTTGACATGTAAGCCACAAAATCCCCACTAGTTCACTAGTAAGATCATTTTGAGGCTTACTAGTTGACATGTAAGCCGCAAAACGCCCACTAGTTCACTGGTAAGATCATTTTGAGGCTAACTAGTTGACATGTAAGCCACAAAACGCCCACTAGTTCACTAGTAAGATCATTTTGAGGCTTACAAGTGAAGATGTAAGCCACAAAACGCCCACTCGTTTACTAGTAAGATCATTTTGACGCTTACTAGTGAACACGTAAGGCCATAAATGTGCCCACTAGTTCACTAGTAAGATCATATTGAGGCTTACTGTTTGACATGTAAGTCACAAAACGCCCACTAGTTCACTAGTAAGATCATTTTGAGGCTTACTAGTGAACATGTAAGCCACAAAACGCCCACTAGTTCACTAGTAAGGTCATTTTGACGCTTACTCGTGAACATGTAAGCCACAAATTGTCACTAGTTCACTAGTAAGGTCATTTTGACGCTTACCCGTGAACATGTAAGCCACAGAACGCCCACTAGTTCACTAGTAAGATCATTTTGAGGCTTACTAGTGAACATGTAAGGCCATAAATGTGCCCACTAGTTCACTAGTAAGATCATTTTGACGCCTACTAGTGAACATGTAAGCCACATAACACTCACTAGTTCACTAGTAAGGTCATTTTGACACTTACTAGTGAACATGTAAGCCACAAAACGCTCACTAGTTCACTAGTAAGATCATTTTGAGGCTTACTAGTGAACATGTAAGGCCATAAATGTGCCCACTAGTTCACTAGTAAGATCATTTTGAGGCTTAGTAGTTGACATGTAAGCCACAAAATGCCCACTAGTTCACTAGTAAGATCATTGTGAGGCTTACTAGTTGACATGTAAGCCGCAAAACGCCCACTAGTTTACTGGTAAGATCATTTTGAGGCTTACTAGTGAACATGTAAGGCCATAAATGTGCCCACTAGTTCATTAGGAAGATCATTTTGAGGCTTACTTGTTGACATGTAAGCCGCAAAACGCCCACTAGTTCACTAGTAAGATCATTTTGACGCTTACTCGTGAACATGTAAGCCACAAAACGCCCACTAGTTCACTAGTAAGGTCATTTTGACGCTTACTAGTGAACATGTAAGCCACAAAACGCCCACTAGTTCATTAGTAAGATCATTTTGAGGTTTACCTGTTGACATGTAAGCCGCAAAACTCCCACTAGTTCACTCGTAAGATCATTTTGAGGCTTACTAGTTGACATGCAAGCGGCAAAACACCCACTAGTTCACTAGTAAGATCATTTTGACGCTTACTCGTGAACATGTAAGCCACAAAACGCCTACTAGTATACTAGTAAGATCATTTTGAGGCTTACAAGTGAACATGTACGGCCATCAATGTTCCCACTAGTTCACTCGTAAGATCATTTTGGGGCTTACTAGTTGACATGTAAGCCACAAAATCCCCACTAGTTCACTAGTAAGATCATTTTGAGGCTTACTAGTTGACATGTAAGCCGCAAAACGCCCACTAGTTCACTGGTAAGATCATTTTGAGGCTAACTAGTTGACATGTAAGCCACAAAACGCCCACTAGTTCACTAGTAAGATCATTTTGAGGCTTACAAGTGAAGATGTAAGCCACAAAACGCCCACTCGTTTACTAGTAAGATCATTTTGACGCTTACTAGTGAACACGTAAGGCCATAAATGTGCCCACTAGTTCACTAGTAAGATCATATTGAGGCTTACTATTTGACATGTAAGTCACAAAACGCCCACTAGTTCACTAGTAAGATCATTTTGAGGCTTACTAGTGAACATGTAAGCCACAAAACGCCCACTAGTTCACTAGTAAGGTCATTTTGACGCTTACTCGTGAACATGTAAGCCACAAATTGTCACTAGTTCACTAGTAAGGTCATTTTGACGCTTACCCGTGAACATGTAAGCCACAGAACGCCCACTAGTTCACTAGTAAGATCATTTTGAGGCTTACTAGTGAACATGTAAGGCCATAAATGTGCCCACTAGTTCACTAGTAAGATCATTTTGACGCCTACTAGTGAACATGTAAGCCACAAAACACTCACTAGTTCACTAGTAAGGTCATTTTGACACTTACTAGTGAACATGTAAGCCACAAAACGCTCACGAGTTCACTAGTAAGATCATTTTGAGGCTTACTAGTGAACATGTAAGGCCATAAATGTGCCCACTAGTTCACTAGTAAGATCATTTTGAGGCTTAGTAGTTGACATGTAAGCCACAAAATGCCCACTAGTTCACTAGTAAGATCATTGTGAGGCTTACTAGTTGACATGTAAGCCGCAAAACGCCCACTAGTTCATTAGTAAGATCATTATGAGGCTTACTTGTTGACATGTAAGCCGCAAAACGCCCACTAGTTCACTCGTGAGATCATTTTGATGCTTACTAGTGAACATGTAAGCCACAAAACGCCCACTAGTTCATTAGTAAGATCATTTTGAGGTTTACTTGTTGACATGTAAGCCGCAAAACTCCCACTAGTTCACTCGTAAGATCATTTTGAGGCTTACTAGTTGACATGCAAGCGGCAAAACACCCACTAGTTCACTAGTAAGATCATTTTGACGCTTACTCGTGAACATGTAAGCCACAAAACGCCCACTAGTATACTAGTAAGATCATTTTGAGGCTTACAAGTGAACATGTACGGCCATCAATGTTCCCACTAGTTCACTCGTAAGATCATTTTGGGGCTTACTAGTTGACATGTAAGCCACAAAATCCCCACTAGTTCACTAGTAAGATCATTTTGAGGCTTACTAGTTGACATGTAAGCCGCAAAACGCCCACTAGTTCACTGGTAAGATCATTTTGAGGCTAACTAGTTGACATGTAAGCCACAAAACGCCCACTAGTTCACTAGTAAGATCATTTTGAGGCTTACAAGTGAAGATGTAAGCCACAAAACGCCCACTCGTTTACTAGTAAGATCATTTTGACGCTTACTAGTGAACACGTAAGGCCATAAATGTGCCCACTAGTTCACTAGTAAGATCATATTGAGGCTTACTGTTTGACATGTAAGTCACAAAACGCCCACTAGTTCACTAGTAAGATCATTTTGAGGCTTACTAGTGAACATGTAAGCCACAAAACGCCCACTAGTTCACTAGTAAGGTCATTTTGACGCTTACTCGTGAACATGTAAGCCACAAATTGTCACTAGTTCACTAGTAAGGTCATTTTGACGCTTACCCGTGAACATGTAAGCCACAGAACGCCCACTAGTTCACTAGTAAGATCATTTTGAGGCTTACTAGTGAACATGTAAGGCCATAAATGTGCCCACTAGTTCACTAGTAAGATCATTTTGACGCCTACTAGTGAACATGTAAGCCACATAACACTCACTAGTTCACTAGTAAGGTCATTTTGACACTTACTAGTGAACATGTAAGCCACAAAACGCTCACTAGTTCACTAGTAAGATCATTTTGAGGCTTACTAGTGAACATGTAAGGCCATAAATGTGCCCACTAGTTCACTAGTAAGATCATTTTGAGGCTTAGTAGTTGACATGTAAGCCACAAAATGCCCACTAGTTCACTAGTAAGATCATTGTGAGGCTTACTAGTTGACATGTAAGCCGCAAAACGCCCACTAGTTTACTGGTAAGATCATTTTGAGGCTTACTAGTGAACATGTAAGGCCATAAATGTGCCCACTAGTTCATTAGGAAGATCATTTTGAGGCTTACTTGTTGACATGTAAGCCGCAAAACGCCCACTAGTTCACTAGTAAGATCATTTTGACGCTTACTCGTGAACATGTAAGCCACAAAACGCCCACTAGTTCACTAGTAAGGTCATTTTGACGCTTACTAGTGAACATGTAAGCCACAAAACGCCCACTAGTTCATTAGGAAGATCATTTTGAGGCTTACTTGTTGACATGTAAGCCGCAAAACGCCCACTAGTTCACTAGTAAGATCATTTTGACGCTTACTCGTGAACATGTAAGCCACAAAACGGCCACTAGTTCACTGGTAAGATCATTTTGAGGCTTACTAGTGAACATTTAAGCCACAAAACGCCCACTAGTTCACTAGTAAGATCATTTTGAGGCTTACTAGTTGACATGTAAGCCACAAAATCCCCACTAGTTCACTAGTAAGATCATTTTGAGGCTTACTAGTTGACATGTAAGCCGCAAAACGACCACTAGTTCACTGGTAAGATCATTTTGAGGCTTACTAGTGAACATGTAAGGCCATAAATGTGCCCACTAGTTCACTAGTAAGATCATTTTGAGGCTTACTAGTTGACATGTAAGCCACAAACGCCCACTAGTTCACTGGTAAGATCATTTTGAGGCTTACGAGTGAAGATGTAAGCCACAAAACGCCCACTAGTTCACTAGTAAGATCATTTTGAGGCTTACTAGTTGACATGTAAGCCACATAACGCTCACTAATTCACTAGTAAGGTCATTTTGACGCTTACTAGTGAACATGTAAGCAACAAAACGCCCACTAGTTCATTAGTAAGATAATTTTGAGGCTTCCTTGTTGACATGTAAGCCGCAAAACTCCCACTAGTTCACTCGTAAGATAATTTTGAGGCTTACTAGTTGACATGCAAGCCGCAAAACACCCACTAGTTCACTAGTAAGATCATTTTCACGCTTACTCGTGAAGATGTAAGCCACAAAACGCCCACTACTATCCTAGTAAGATCATTTTGAGGCTTACAAGTGAACATGTAAGGCCATAAATGTGCCCACTAGTTCACTCGTAAGATCATTTTGGGGCTTACTAGTTGACATGTAAGCCACAAAATCCCCACTAGTTCACTAGTAAGATCATTTTGAGGCTTACTAGTTGACATGTAAGCCGCAAAACGCCCACTAGTTTACTGGTAAGATCATTTTGAGGCTTACTAGTGAACATGTAAGGCCATAAATGTGCCCACTAGTTCACTAGTAAGATCATTTTGAGGCTAACTAGTTGACATGTAAGCCACAAAACGCCCACTAGTTCAATAGTAAGATCATTTTGAGGCTTACAAGTGAAGATGTAAGCCACAAAACGCTCACTAGTTTACTAGTAAGATCATTTTGACGCTTACTAGTGAACACGGAAGGCCATAAATATGCCCACTAGTTCACTAGTAAGATCATATTGAGGCTTACTATTTGACATATAAGCCACAAAACGCCCACTAGTTCACTAGTAAGATCATTTTGAGGCTTACTAGTGAACATGTAAGCCACAAAACGCCCACTTGTTCACTAGTAAGATCATTTTGACGCTTACTAGTGAACATGTAAGCCACAAAACGCTCACTAGTTCACAAGTAAGGTCATTGTGACGCTTACTAGTGAACACGTAAGCCACAAAAGAACCCACTAGTTCACTATTAAGATCATTTTGAGGCTTACTAGTTGACATGTAAGCCGCAAAACGCCCACTAGTTCACGAGTAAGATCATTTTCACGCTTACTAGTTGACATGTAAGGCCATAAACGTGCCCACTAGTTCACTAGTAAGATCATTTTGAGGCTTACTAGTTGACATGTAAGCCACAAAATGCCCACTAGTTCTCTAGTAAGATCATTTTGAGGCTTACTAGTGAAGATGTAAGCCACAAAACGCCCACTTGTTCACTAGTAAGATCATTTTGACGCTTACTAGTTTACATGTAAGCCACAAAACGCCCACTAGTTCACTAGTAAGATAATTTTGAGGCTTACTTGTTGACATGTAAGCCGCAAAATGCCCACTAGTTCACTCTTAAGATCATTTTGTGGCTTACTAGTTGACATGCAAGCCGCAAAACGCCCACTAGTTCACTAGTAAGATCATTTTGACGCTTACTAGTGAACATGTAAGGCCATAAATGTGCCCACTAGTTCACTAGTAAGATCATTTTGAGGCTTACTCGTTGACATGTAAGCCACAAAACGCTCACTAATTCACTAGTAAGGTCATTTTGACGCTTACTAGTGAACATGTAAGCCACAAAACGCCCACTAGTTCATTAGTAAGATCATTTTGAGGCTTACTTGTTGACATGTAAGCCGCAAAACGGCCACTAGTTCACTAGTAAGATCATTTTGACGCTTACTCGTGAACATGTAAGCCACAAAACGCCCACGAGTTCACTGGTAAGATCATTTTGAGGCTTACTAGTGAACATGTAAGGCCATAAATGTGCCCACTAGTTCACTGGTAAGATCATTTTGAGGCTTACTAGTTGACATATAAGCCGAAAAACGCCCACTAGTTCACTGGTAAGATCATTTTGAGGCTAACTAGTTGACATGTAAGCCACAAAACGCCCACTAGTTCACTAGTAAGATCATTTTGAGGCTTACAAGTGAAGATGTAAGCCACAAAACGCCCACTCGTTTACTAGTAAGATCATTTTGACGCTTACTAGTGAACACGTAAGGCCATAAATGTGCCCACTAGTTCACTAGTAAGATCATATTGAGGCTTACTATTTGACATGTAAGTCACAAAACGCCCACTAGTTCACTAGTAAGATCATTTTGAGGCTTACTAGTGAACATGTAAGCCACAAAACGCCCACTAGTTCACTAGTAAGATCATTTTGAGGCTTACTAGTGAACATGTAAGCCACAAAACGCCCACTAGTTCACTAGTAAGGTAATTTTGACGCTTACTCGTGAACATGTAAGCCACAAATTGTCACTAGTTCACTAGTAAGGTCATTTTGACGCTTACTAGTTAACATGTAAGCCACAAAACGCCCACTAGTTCACTGGTAAGATCATTTTGAGGCTTACTAGTGAACATGTAAGGCCATAAATGTGCCCACTAGTTCACTAGTAAGATCATTTTGAGGCTTACTAGTTGACATGTAAGCCACAAACGCCCACTAGTTCACTAGTAAGATCATTTTGAGGCTTACGAGTGAAGATGTAAGCCACAAAACGCCCACTAGTTCACTAGTAAGATCATTTTGAGGCTTACTAGTTGACATGTAAGCCACAAAACGCTCACTAATTCACTAGTAAGGTCATTTTGACGCTTACTAGTGAACATGTAAGCCACAAAACGCCCACTAGTTCATTAGTAAGATCATTTTGAGGTTTACCTGTTGACATGTAAGCCGCAAAACTCCCACTAGTTCACTCGTAAGATCATTTTGAGGCTTACTAGTTGACATGCAAGCGGCAAAACACCCACTAGTTCACTAGTAAGATCATTTTGACGCTTACTCGTGAACATGTAAGCCACAAAACGCCTACTAGTATACTAGTAAGATCATTTTGAGGCTTACAAGTGAACATGTACGGCCATCAATGTTCCCACTAGTTCACTCGTAAGATCATTTTGGGGCTTACTAGTTGACATGTAAGCCACAAAATCCCCACTAGTTCACTAGTAAGATCATTTTGAGGCTTACTAGTTGACATGTAAGCCGCAAAACGCCCACTAGTTCACTGGTAAGATCATTTTGAGGCTAACTAGTTGACATGTAAGCCACAAAACGCCCACTAGTTCACTAGTAAGATCATTTTGAGGCTTACAAGTGAAGATGTAAGCCACAAAACGCCCACTCGTTTACTAGTAAGATCATTTTGACGCTTACTAGTGAACACGTAAGGCCATAAATGTGCCCACTAGTTCACTAGTAAGATCATATTGAGGCTTACTATTTGACATGTAAGTCACAAAACGCCCACTAGTTCACTAGTAAGATCATTTTGAGGCTTACTAGTGAACATGTAAGCCACAAAACGCCCACTAGTTCACTAGTAAGGTCATTTTGACGCTTACCCGTGAACATGTAAGCCACAGAACGCCCACTAGTTCACTAGTAAGATCATTTTGAGGCTTACTAGTGAACATGTAAGGCCATAAATGTGCCCACTAGTTCACTAGTAAGATCATTTTGACGCCTACTAGTGAACATGTAAGCCACAAAACACTCACTAGTTCACTAGTAAGGTCATTTTGACACTTACTAGTGAACATGTAAGCCACAAAACGCTCACTAGTTCACTAGTAAGATCATTTTGAGGCTTACTAGTGAACATGTAAGGCCATAAATGTGCCCACTAGTTCACTAGTAAGATCATTTTGAGGCTTAGTAGTTGACATGTAAGCCACAAAATGCCCACTAGTTCACTAGTAAGATCATTGTGAGGCTTACTAGTTGACATGTAAGCCGCAAAACGCCCACTAGTTCATTAGTAAGATCATTATGAGGCTTACTTGTTGACATGTAAGCCGCAAAACGCCCACTAGTTCACTCGTAAGATCATTTTGATGCTTACTAGTGAACATGTAAGCCACAAAACGCCCACTAGTTCATTAGTAAGATCATTTTGAGGTTTACTTGTTGACATGTAAGCCGCAAAACTCCCACTAGTTCACTCGTAAGATCATTTTGAGGCTTACTAGTTGACATGCAAGCGGCAAAACACCCACTAGTTCACTAGTAAGATCATTTTGACGCTTACTCGTGAACATGTAAGCCACAAAACGCCCACTAGTATACTAGTAAGATCATTTTGAGGCTTACAAGTGAACATGTACGGCCATCAATGTTCCCACTAGTTCACTCGTAAGATCATTTTGGGGCTTACTAGTTGACATGTAAGCCACAAAATCCCCACTAGTTCACTAGTAAGATCATTTTGAGGCTTACTAGTTGACATGTAAGCCGCAAAACGCCCACTAGTTCACTGGTAAGATCATTTTGAGGCTAACTAGTTGACATGTAAGCCACAAAACGCCCACTAGTTCACTAGTAAGATCATTTAGAGGCTTACAAGTGAAGATGTAAGCCACAAAACGCCCACTCGTTTACTAGTAAGATCATTTTGACGCTTACTAGTGAACACGTAAGGCCATAAATGTGCCCACTAGTTCACTAGTAAGATCATATTGAGGCTTACTGTTTGACATGTAAGTCACAAAACGCCCACTAGTTCACTAGTAAGATCATTTTGAGGCTTACTAGTGAACATGTAAGCCACAAAACGCCCACTAGTTCACTAGTAAGGTCATTTTGACGCTTACTCGTGAACATGTAAGCCACAAATTGTCACTAGTTCACTAGTAAGGTCATTTTGACGCTTACCCGTGAACATGTAAGCCACAGAACGCCCACTAGTTCACTAGTAAGATCATTTTGAGGCTTACTAGTGAACATGTAAGGCCATAAATGTGCCCACTAGTTCACTAGTAAGATCATTTTGACGCCTACTAGTGAACATGTAAGCCACATAACACTCACTAGTTCACTAGTAAGGTCATTTTGACACTTACTAGTGAACATGTAAGCCACAAAACGCTCACTAGTTCACTAGTAAGATCATTTTGAGGCTTACTAGTGAACATGTAAGGCCATAAATGTGCCCACTAGTTCACTAGTAAGATCATTTTGAGGCTTAGTAGTTGACATGTAAGCCACAAAATGCCCACTAGTTCACTAGTAAGATCATTGTGAGGCTTACTAGTTGACATGTAAGCCGCAAAACGCCCACTAGTTTACTGGTAAGATCATTTTGAGGCTTACTAGTGAACATGTAAGGCCATAAATGTGCCCACTAGTTCATTAGGAAGATCATTTTGAGGCTTACTTGTTGACATGTAAGCCGCAAAACGCCCACTAGTTCACTAGTAAGATCATTTTGACGCTTACTCGTGAACACGTAAGCCACAAAACGCCCACTAGTTCACTAGTAAGGTCATTTTGACGCTTACTAGTGAACATGTAAGCCACAAAACGCCCACTAGTTCATTAGGAAGATCATTTTGAGGCTTACTTGTTGACATGTAAGCCGCAAAACGCCCACTAGTTCACTAGTAAGATCATTTTGACGCTTACTCGTGAACATGTAAGCCACAAAACGGCCACTAGTTCACTGGTAAGATCATTTTGAGGCTTACTAGTGAACATTTAAGCCACAAAACGCCCACTAGTTCACTAGTAAGATCATTTTGAGGCTTACTAGTTGACATGTAAGCCACAAAATCCCCACTAGTTCACTAGTAAGATCATTTTGAGGCTTACTAGTTGACATGTAAGCCGCAAAACGACCACTAGTTCACTGGTAAGATCATTTTGAGGCTTACTAGTGAACATGTAAGGCCATAAATGTGCCCACTAGTTCACTAGTAAGATCATTTTGAGGCTTACTAGTTGACATGTAAGCCACAAACGCCCACTAGTTCACTGGTAAGATCATTTTGAGGCTTACGAGTGAAGATGTAAGCCACAAAACGCCCACTAGTTCACTCGTAAGATAATTTTGAGGCTTACTAGTTGACATGCAAGCCGCAAAACACCCACTAGTTCACTAGTAAGATCATTTTCACGCTTACTCGTGAAGATGTAAGCCACAAAACGCCCACTACTATCCTAGTAAGATCATTTTGAGGCTTACAAGTGAACATGTAAGGCCATAAATGTGCCCACTAGTTCACTCGTAAGATCATTTTGGGGCTTACTAGTTGACATGTAAGCCACAAAATCCCCACTAGTTCACTAGTAAGATCATTTTGAGGCTTACTAGTTGACATGTAAGCCGCAAAACGCCCACTAGTTTACTGGTAAGATCATTTTGAGGCTTACTAGTGAACATGTAAGGCCATAAATGTGCCCACTAGTTCACTAGTAAGATCATTTTGAGGCTAACTAGTTGACATGTAAGCCACAAAACGCCCACTAGTTCAATAGTAAGATCATTTTGAGGCTTACAAGTGAAGATGTAAGCCACAAAACGCCCACTAGTTTACTAGTAAGATCATTTTGACGCTTACTAGTGAACACGGAAGGCCATAAATATGCCCACTAGTTCACTAGTAAGATCATATTGAGGCTTACTATTTGACATATAAGCCACAAAACGCCCACTAGTTCACTAGTAAGATCATTTTGAGGCTTACTAGTGAACATGTAAGCCACAAAACGCCCACTTGTTCACTAGTAAGATCATTTTGACGCTTACTAGTGAACATGTAAGCCACAAAACGCTCACTAGTTCACAAGTAAGGTCATTGTGACGCTTACTAGTGAACACGTAAGCCACAAAAGAACCCACTAGTTCACTATTAAGATCATTTTGAGGCTTACTAGTTGACATGTAAGCCGCAAAACGCCCACTAGTTCACGAGTAAGATCATTTTCACGCTTACTAGTTGACATGTAAGGCCATAAACGTGCCCACTAGTTCACTAGTAAGATCATTTTGAGGCTTACTAGTTGACATGTAAGCCACAAAATGCCCACTAGTTCTCTAGTAAGATCATTTTGAGGCTTACTAGTGAAGATGTAAGCCACAAAACGCCCACTTGTTCACTAGTAAGATCATTTTGACGCTTACTAGTTAACATGTAAGCCACCAAACGCCCACTAGTTCACTAGTAAGATAATTTTGAGGCTTACTTGTTGACATGTAAGCCGCAAAATGCCCACTAGTTCACTCTTAAGATCATTTTGTGGCTTACTAGTTGACATGCAAGCCGCAAAACGCCCACTAGTTCACTAGTAAGATCATTTTGACGCTTACTAGTGAACATGTAAGGCCATAAATGTGCCCACTAGTTCACTAGTAAGATCATTTTGAGGCTTACTCGTTGACATGTAAGCCACAAAACGCTCACTAATTCACTAGTAAGGTCATTTTGACGCTTACTAGTGAACATGTAAGCCACAAAACGCCCACTAGTTCATTAGTAAGATCATTTTGAGGCTTACTTGTTGACATGTAAGCCGCAAAACGGCCACTAGTTCACTAGTAAGATCATTTTGACGCTTACTCGTGAACATGTAAGCCACAAAACGCCCACGAGTTCACTGGTAAGATCATTTTGAGGCTTACTAGTGAACATGTAAGGCCATAAATGTGCCCACTAGTTCACTGGTAAGATCATTTTGAGGCTTACTAGTTGACATATAAGCCGCAAAACCCCCACTAGTTCACTGGTAAGATCATTTTGAGGCTTACTTGTTGACATGTAAGCCGCAAAACGGCCACTAGTTCACTAGTAAGATCATTTTGACGCTTACTCGTGAACATGTAAGCCACAAAACGCCCACGAGTTCACTGGTAAGATCATTTTGAGGCTTACTAGTGAACATGTAAGGCCATAAATGTGCCCACTAGTTCACTGGTAAGATCATTCTGAGGCTTACTAGTTGACATGTAAGCCACAAAATCCCCACTAGTTCACTAGTAAGATCATTTTGAGGCTAACTAGTTGACATGTAAGCCACAAAACGCCCACTAGTTCAATAGTAAGATCATTTTGAGGCTTACAAGTGAAGATGTAAGCCACAAAACGCCCACTAGTTTACTAGTAAGATCATTTTGACGCTTACTAGTGAACACGGAAGGCCATAAATATGCCCACTAGTTCACTAGTAAGATCATATTGAGGCTTACTATTTGACATATAAGCCACAAAACGCCCATTAGTTCACTAGTAAGATCATTTTGAGGCTTACTAGTGAACATGTAAGCCACAAAACGCCCACTTGTTCACTAGTAAGATCATTTTGACGCTTACTAGTGAACATGTAAGCCACAAAACGCTCACTAGTTCACAAGTAAGGTCATTGTGACGCTTACTAGTGAACACGTAAGCCACAAAAGAACCCACTAGTTCACTATTAAGATCATTTTGAGGCTTACTAGTTGACATGTAAGCCGCAAAACGCCCACTAGTTCACGAGTAAGATCATTTTCACGCTTACTAGTTGACATGTAAGGCCATAAACGTGCCCACTAGTTCACTAGTAAGATCATTTTGAGGCTTACTAGTTGACATGTAAGCCACAAAATGCCCACTAGTTCTCTAGTAAGATCATTTTGAGGCTTACTAGTGAAGATGTAAGCCACAAAACGCCCACTTGTTCACTAGTAAGATCATTTTGACGCTTACTAGTTAACATGTAAGCCACAAAACGCCCACTAGTTCACTAGTAAGATAATTTTGAGGCTTACTTGTTGACATGTAAGCCGCAAAATGCCCACTAGTTCACTCTTAAGATCATTTTGTGGCTTACTAGTTGACATGCAAGCCGCAAAACGCCCACTAGTTCACTAGTAAGATCATTTTGACGCTTACTAGTGAACATGTAAGGCCATAAATGTGCCCACTAGTTCACTAGTAAGATCATTTTGAGGCTTACTCGTTGACATGTAAGCCACAAAACGCTCACTAATTCACTAGTAAGGTCATTTTGACGCTTACTAGTGAACATGTAAGCCACAAAACGCCCACTAGTTCATTAGTAAGATCATTTTGAGGCTTACTTGTTGACATGTAAGCCGCAAAACGGCCACTAGTTCACTAGTAAGATCATTTTGACGCTTACTCGTGAACATGTAAGCCACAAAACGCCCACGAGTTCACTGGTAAGATCATTTTGAGGCTTACTAGTGAACATGTAAGGCCATAAATGTGCCCACTAGTTCACTGGTAAGATCATTCTGAGGCTTACTAGTTGACATGTAAGCCACAAAATCCCCACTAGTTCACTAGTAAGATCATTTTGAGGCTTACTAGTTGACATATAAGCCGCAAAACGGCCACTGGTTCACTAGTAAGATCATTTTGACGCTTACTCGTGAACATGTAAGCCACAAAACGCCCACGAGTTCACTGGTAAGATCATTTTGAGGCTTACTAGTGAACATGTAAGGCCATAAATGTGCCCACTAGTTCACTGGTAAGATCATTTTGAGGCTTACTAGTTGACATATAAGCCGCAAAACCCCCACTAGTTCACTGGTAAGATCATTTTGAGGCTTACTTGTTGACATGTAAGCCGCAAAACGGCCACTAGTTCACTAGTAAGATCATTTTGACGCTTACTCGTGAACATGTAAGCCACAAAACGCCCACGAGTTCACTGGTAAGATCATTTTGAGGCTAACTAGTGAACATGTAAGGCCATAAATGTGCCCACTAGTTCACTGGTAAGATCATTCTGAGGCTTACTAGTTGACATGTAAGCCACAAAATCCCCACTAGTTCACTAGTAAGATCATTTTGAGGCTTACTAGTTGACATATAAGCCGCAAAACGCCCACTAGTTCACGAGTAAGATCATTTTCACGCTTACTAGTTGACATGTAAGGCCATAAACGTGCCCACTAGTTCACTAGTAAGATCATTTTGAGGCTTACTAGTTGACATGTAAGCCACAAAATGCCCACTAGTTCTCTAGTAAGATCATTTTGAGGCTTACTAGTGAAGATGTAAGCCACAAAACGCCCACTTGTTCACTAGTAAGATCATTTTGACGCTTACTAGTTAACATGTAAGCCACAAAACGCCCACTAGTTCACTAGTAAGATAATTTTGAGGCTTACTTGTTGACATGTAAGCCGCAAAATGCCCACTAGTTCACTCTTAAGATCATTTTGTGGCTTACTAGTTGACATGCAAGCCGCAAAACGCCCACTAGTTCACTAGTAAGATCATTTTGACGCTTACTAGTGAACATGTAAGGCCATAAATGTGCCCACTAGTTCACTAGTAAGATCATTTTGAGGCTTACTCGTTGACATGTAAGCCACAAAACGCTCACTAATTCACTAGTAAGGTCATTTTGACGCTTACTAGTGAACATGTAAGCCACAAAACGCCCACTAGTTCATTAGTAAGATCATTTTGAGGCTTACTTGTTGACATGTAAGCCGCAAAACGGCCACTAGTTCACTAGTAAGATCATTTTGACGCTTACTCGTGAACATGTAAGCCACAAAACGCCCACGAGTTCACTGGTAAGATCATTTTGAGGCTTACTAGTGAACATGTAAGGCCATAAATGTGCCCACTAGTTCACTGGTAAGATCATTCTGAGGCTTACTAGTTGACATGTAAGCCACAAAATCCCCACTAGTTCACTAGTAAGATCATTTTGAGGCTTACTAGTTGACATATAAGCCGCAAAACCCCCACTAGTTCACTGGTAAGATCGTTTTGAGGCTTACTAGTGAACATGTAAGGCCATAAATGTGCCCACTAGTTCACGAGTAAGATCATTTTGAGGCTTACTAGTTGACATGTAAGCCACAAAACGCCCACTAGTTCACTAGTAAGATCATTTTGAGTCTTACTAGTGAACATGTAAGCCACAAAACGCCCACTAGTTCACTAGTAAGGTCATTTTGACGCTTACTAGTGAACATGTAAGCCACAAAACGCTCACTAGTTCATAAGTAAGGTCATTGTGACGCTTACTAGTGAACATGTCATCCACAAAAGAACCCACTAGTTCACTAGTAAGATCATTTTGAGGCTTACTAGTTGACATATAAGCCGCAAAACCCCCACTAGTTCACTGGTAAGATCGTTTTGAGGCTTACTAGTGAACATGTAAGGCCATAAATGTGCCCACTAGTTCACGAGTAAGATCATTTTGAGGCTTACTAGTTGACATGTAAGCCACAAAACGCCCACTAGTTCACTAGTAAGATCATTTTGAGTCTTACTAGTGAACATGTAAGCCACAAAACGCCCACTAGTTCACTAGTAAGATCATTTTGACGCTTACTAGTGAACATGTAAGCCACAAAACGCTCACTAGTTCATAAGTAAGGTCATTGTGACGCTTACTAGTGAACATGTCATCCACAAAAGAACCCACTAGTTCACTAGTAAGATCATTTTGAGGCTTACTAGTTGACATGTAAGCCACAAAACGCCCCTTAGCTCACTCGTAAGATCATTTTGAGGCTTACTAGTGAACATGTAAGCCACAAAACGCTCATTAGTTCACTAGTAAGGTCATTTTGACCCTTACTCGTGAACATGTAAGCCACAAAACGGCCACTAGTTCACTAGTAAGATCATTTTGAGGCTTACTATTGAACATGTAAGCCACAAAACGGCCACTAGTTCACTAGTAAGATCATTTTGAGGTTTACTTGTTGACATGTAAGCCGCAAAACGCCGACTAGTTCACTAGTAAGATCATTTTGACGCTTACTCGTGAACATGTAAGCCACAAAACGCCCACTAGTTCACTGGTAAGATACTTTTGAGGCTTACTAGTGAACATGTAAGGCCATAAATGTGCCCACTAGTTCACTAGTAAGATCATTTTGAGGCTTACTACTTGACATGTAAGCCGCAAAACGCCCACTAGTTCACTAGTAAGATCATTTTGAGGCTTACTAGGTGACATGTAAGCCACAAAATGCCCACTAGTTCACTAGTAAGATCATTTTGACGCTTACTAGTGAACATGTAAGGCCATAAATGTGCCCACTAGTTCACTAGTAGGATCATTTTGACGCTTACTAGTGAACATGTAAGGGCATAAATGTGCCCACTAGTTCACTAGTAAGATCATTTTGAGGCTTACTAATTGACATGTAAGCCACAAAACGCCCACTAGTAAGATCATTTTGAGGCGTACTAGTTGACATGTAAGCCGCAAAACGCCCACTAGTTCACGAGTAAGATCATTTTGAGGCTTACTAGTGAAGATGTAAGGCTATAAATGTGCCCACTAGTTCACTAGTAAGATAATTTTGAGGCTTACTAGTTGACATGTAAGCCACAAAACGCCCACTAGTTCACTAGTAAGATCATTTTGACGCTTACTAGTGAACATATAAGGCCATAAATGTGCCCACTAGTTCACTAGTAAGATCATTTTGAGGCTTACTAGTTGACATGTAAGCCACAAAACGCTCACTAATTCACTAGTAAGGTCATTTTGACGCTTACTAGTGAACATGTAAGCCACAAAACGCCCACTAGTTCATTAGTAAGATCATTTTGAGGTTTACTTGTTGACATGTAAGCCGCAAAACGCCGACTAGTTCACTAGTAAGATCATTTTGACGCTTACTCGTGAACATGTAAGCCACAAAACGCCCACTAGTTCACTGGTAAGATACTTTTGAGGCTTACTAGTGAACATGTAAGGCCATAAATGTGCCCACTAGTTCACTAGTAAGATCATTTTGAGGCTTACTGGTTGACATGTAAGCCACAAAACGCCCCTTAGCTCACTCGTAAGATCATTTTGAGGCTTACTAGTTGACATGTAAGCCACAAAACGCCCACTAGTTCACTAGTAAGATCATTTTGACGCTTACTCGTGAACATGTAAGCCACAAAACGCCCACGAGTTCACTGGTAAGATCATTTTGACGCTTACTAGTGAACATGTAAGGCACAAAACGCTCACTAGTTCACTAGTAAGGTCATTTTGACGCTTACTAGTGAACATGTAAGGCCATAAATGTGCCCACTAGTTCACTAGTAAGATCATTTTGACGCTTACTAGTGAGCATGTAAGGCCATAAATGTGCCCACTAGTTCACTAGTAAGATCATTTTGACGCTTACTAGTGAACATGTAAGGCCATAAATGTGCCCACTAGTTCACTAGTAAGATCATTTTGAGGCTTACTAATTGACATGTAAGCCACAAAACGCCCACTAGTTCACTAGTAAGATCATTTTGAGGCTTGCTAGTTGACATGTAAGCCACAAAATGCCCACTAGTTCACTAGTAAGATCATTTCGACGCTTACTAGTGAACATGTAAGGCCATAAATGTGCCCACTAGTTCACTAGTAGGATCATTTTGACGCTTACTAGTGAACATGTAAGGCCATAAATGTGCCCACTAGTTCACTAGTAAGATCATTTTGAGGCTTACTAATTGACATGTAAGCCACAAAACGCCCACTAGTTCACTAGTAAGATCATTTTGAGGCGTACTAGTTGACATGTAAGCCGCAAAACGCCCACTAGTTCACGAGTAAGATCATTTTGAGGCTTACTAGTGAAAATGTAAGGCTATAAATGTGCCCACTAGTTCACTAGTGAGATCATTTTGACGCTTACTAGTGAACATGTAAGGCTATAAATGTGCCCACTAGTTCACTAGTAAGATAATTTTGAGGCTTACTAGTTGACATGTAAGCCACAAAACGCCCACTAGTTCACTAGTAAGATCATTTTGACGCTTACTAGTGAACATGTAAGGCCATAAATGTGCCCACTAGTTCACTAGTAAGATCATTTTGAGGCTTACTAGTTGACATGTAAGCCACAAAACGCTCACTAATTCACTAGTAAGGTCATTTTGACGCTTACTAGTGAACATGTAAGCCACAAAACGCCCACTAGTTCATTAGTAAGATCATTTTGAGGTTTACTTGTTGAAATGTAAGCCGCAAAACGCAGACTAGTTCACTAGTAAGATCATTTTGACGCTTACTCGTGAACATGTAAGCCACAAAACGCCCACTAGTTCACTGGTAAGATACTTTTGAGGCTTACTAGTGAACATGTAAGGCCATAAATGTGCCCAGAAGTTCACTAGTAAGATCATTTTGAGGCTTACTGGTTGACATGTAAGCCACAAAACGCCCCTTAGCTCACTCGTAAGATCATTTTGAGGCTTACTAGTTGACATGTAAGCCACAAAACGCCCACTAGTTCACGAGTAAGATCATTTTGAGGCTTACTAGTTGACATGTAAGTCACAAAACGCCCACTAGTTCACGAGTAACATCATTTTGAGGCTTACGAGTGAAGATGTAAGCCACAAAACGCCCACTAGTTCACTAGTAAGATCATTTTGACGCTTACTAGTGAACACGTAAGGCCATAAATGTGCCCACTATTTCACTAGTAAGATCATTTTGAGGCTTACTAGTGAACATGTAAGCCACAAAACGCCCACTAGTTCACTAGTAAGATCATTTTGAGGCTTACTTGTTGACATGTAAGCCGCAAAACGCCCACTAGTTCACTCGTAAGATCATTTTGAGGCTTACTAGTTGACATGCAAGCCGCAAAATGCCCACTAGTTCACTAGTAAGATCATTTTGACGCTTACTAGTGAATATGTAAGGCCATAAATGTGCCCACTAGTTCACTAGTAAGATCATTTTGAGGCTTACTAGTTGACATGTAAGCCACAAAACGCTCACTAATTCACTAGTAAGGTCTTTTTGACGCTTACTAGTGAACATGTAAGCCACAAAACGCCCACTAGTTCATTAGTAAGATAATTTTGAGGCTTACTTGTTGACATGTAAGCCGCAAAACGCCCACTAGTTCACTAGTAAGATCATTATGAGGCTTACTAGTTGACATGTAAGCCACAAAATCCCCACTAGTTCACTAGTAAGATCATTTTGAGGCTTACTAGTTGACATGTAAGCCGCAAAACGCCCACTAGTTCACTGGTAAGATCATTTTGAGGCTTACTAGTGAACATGTAAGGCCATAAATGTGCCCACTAGTTCACTAGTAAGATCATTTTGAGGCTTACTAGTTGACATGTAAGCCACAAACGCCCACTAGTTCACTAGTAAGATCATTTTGAGGCTTACGAGTGAAGATGTAAGCCACAAAACGCCCACTAGTTCACTAGTAAGATCATTTTGAGGCTTACTAGTTGACATGTAAGCCACAAAACGCTCACTAATTCACTAGTAAGGTCATTTTGACGCTTACTAGTGAACATGTAAGCCACAAAACGCCCACTAGTTCATTAGTAAGATCATTTTGAGGTTTACTTGTTGACATGTAAGCCGCAAAACACCCACTAGTTCACTAGTAAGATCATTTTGACGCTTACTCGTGAACATGTAAGCCACAAAACGCCCACTAGTATATTAGTAAGATCATTTTGAGGCTTACAAGTGAACATGTACGGCCATCAATGTTCCAACTAGTTCACTCGTAAGATCATTTTGGGGCTTACTAGTTGACATGTAAGCCACAAAATCCCCACTAGTTCACTGGTAAGATCATTTTGAGGCTAACTAGTTGACATGTAAGCCACAAAACGCCCACTAGTTCACTAGTAAGATCATTTTGAGGCTTACAAGTGAAGATGTAAGCCACAAAACGCCCACTCGTTTACTAGTAAGATCATTTTGACGCTTACTAGTGAACACGTAAGGCCATAAATGTGCCCACTAGTTCACTAGTAAGATCATATTGAGGCTTACTATTTGACATGTAAGTCACAAAACGCCCACTAGTTCACTAGTAAGATCATTTTGAGGCTTACTAGTGAAGATGTAAGCCACAAAACGCCCACTAGTTCACTAGTAAGATCATTTTGAGGCTTACTAGTGAACATGTAAGCCACAAAACGCCCACTAGTTCACTAGTAAGGTCATTTTGACGCTTACTCATGAACATGTAAGCCACAAATTGTCACTAGTTCACTAGTAAGGTCATTTTGACGCTTACTAGTTAACATGTAAGCCACAAAACGCCCACTAGTTCACTGGTAAGATCATTTTGAGGCTTACTAGTGAACATGTAAGGCCATAAATGTGCCCACTAGTTCACTAGTAAGATCATTTTGAGGCTTACTAGTTGACATGTAAGCCACAAACGCCCACTAGTTCACTAGTAAGATCATTTTGAGGCTTACGAGTGAAGATGTAAGCCACAAAACGCCCACTAGTTCACTAGTAAGATCATTTTGAGGCTTACTAGTTGACATGTAAGCCACAAAACGCTCACTAATTCACTAGTAAGGTCATTTTGACGCTTACTAGTGAACATGTAAGCCACAAAACGCCCACTAGTTCATTAGTAAGATCATTTTGAGGTTTACTTGTTGACATGTAAGCCGCAAAACTCCCACTAGTTCACTCGTAAGATCATTTTGAGGCTTACTAGTTGACATGCAAGCGGCAAAACAACCACTAGTTCACTAGTAAGATCATTTTGACGCTTACTCGTGAACATGTAAGCCACAAAACGCCCACTAGTATACTAGTAAGATCATTTTGAGGCTTACAAGTGAACATGTACGGCCATCAATGTTCCCACTAGTTCACTCGTAAGATCATTTTGGGGCTTACTAGTTGACATGTAAGCCACAAAATCCCCACTAGTTCACTAGTAAGATCATTTTGAGGCTTACTAGTTGACATGTAAGCCGCAAAACGCCCACTAGTTCACTGGTAAGATCATTTTGAGGCTAACTAGTTGACATGTAAGCCACAAAACGCCCACTAGTTCACTAGTAAGATCATTTTGAGGCTTACAAGTGAAGATGTAAGCCACAAAACGCCCACTCGTTTACTAGTAAGATCATTTTGACGCTTACTAGTGAACACGTAAGGCCATAAATGTGCCCACTAGTTCACTAGTAAGATCATATTGAGGCTTACTATTTGACATGTAAGTCACAAAACGCCCACTAGTTCACTAGTAAGATCATTTTGAGGCTTACTAGTGAACATGTAAGCCACAAAACGCCCACTAGTTCACTAGTAAGGTCATTTTGACGCTTACTCGTGAACATGTAAGCCACAAATTGTCACTAGTTCACTAGTAAGGTCATTTTGACGCTTACCCGTGAACATGTAAGCCACAGAACGCCCACTAGTTCACTAGTAAGATCATTTTGAGGCTTACTAGTGAACATGTAAGGCCATAAATGTGCCCACTAGTTCACTAGTAAGATCATTTTGACACCTACTAGTGAACATGTAAGCCACAAAACACTCACTAGTTCACTAGTAAGGTCATTTTGACACTTACTAGTGAACATGTAAGCCACAAAACGCTCACTAGTTCACTAGTAAGATCATTTTGAGGCTTACTAGTGAACATGTAAGGCCATAAATGTGCCCACTAGTTCACTAGTAAGATCATTTTGAGGCTTAGTAGTTGACATGTAAGCCACAAAATGCCCACTAGTTCACTAGTAAGATCATTGTGAGGCTTACTAGTTGACATGTAAGCCGCAAAACGCCCACTAGTTCATTAGTAAGATCATTATGAGGCTTACTTGTTGACATGTAAGCCGCAAAACGCCCACTAGTTCACTCGTAAGATCATTTTGATGCTTACTAGTTGACATGCAAGCCGCAAAACGCCCACTAGTTCACTAGTAAGATCATTTTGACGCTTACTCGTGAACATGTAAGCCACAAAACGCCCACTAGTTCACTAGTAAGGTCATTTTGACGCTTACTAGTGAACATGTAAGCCACAAAACGCCCACTAGTTCATTAGGAAGATCATTTTGAGGCTTACTTGTTGACATGTAAGCCGCAAAACGCCCACTAGTTCACTAGTAAGATCATTTTGATGCTTACTCGTGAACATGTAAGCCACAAAACGGCCACTAGTTCACTGGTAAGATCATTTTGAGGCTTACTAGTGAACATTTAAGCCACAAAACGCCCACTAGTTCACTAGTAAGATCATTTTGAGGCTTACTAGTTGACATGTAAGCCACAAAATCCCCACTAGTTCACTAGTAAGATCATTTTGAGGCTTACTAGTTGACATGTAAGCCGCAAAACGACCACTAGTTCACTGGTAAGATCATTTTGAGGCTTACTAGTGAACATGTAAGGCCATAAATGTGCCCACTAGTTCACTAGTAAGATCATTTTGAGGCTTACTAGTTGACATGTAAGCCACAAACGCCCACTAGTTCACTGGTAAGATCATTTTGAGGCTTACGAGTGAAGATGTAAGCCACAAAACGCCCACTAGTTCACTAGTAAGATCATTTTGAGGCTTACTAGTTGACATGTAAGCCACATAACGCTCACTAATTCACTAGTAAGGTCATTTTGACGCTTACTAGTGAACATGTAAGCCACAAAACGCCCACTAGTTCATTAGTAAGATAATTTTGAGGCTTCCTTGTTGACATGTAAGCCGCAAAACTCCCACTAGTTCACTCGTAAGATAATTTTGAGGCTTACTAGTTGACATGCAAGCCGCAAAACACCCACTAGTTCACTAGTAAGATCATTTTCACGCTTACTCGTGAAGATGTAAGCCACAAAACGCCCACTACTATCCTAGTAAGATCATTTTGAGGCTTACAAGTGAACATGTAAGGCCATAAATGTGCCCACTAGTTCACTCGTAAGATGTTTTTGGGGCTTACTAGTTGACATGTAAGCCACAAAATCCCCACTAGTTCACTAGTAAGATCATTTTGAGGCTTACTAGTTGACATGTAAGCCGCAAAACGCCCACTAGTTTACTGGTAAGATCATTTTGAGGCTTACTAGTGAACATGTAAGGCCAAAAATGTGCCCACTAGTTCACTAGTAAGATCATTTTGAGGCTAACTAGTTGACATGTAAGCCACAAAACGCCCACTAGTTCAATAGTAAGATCATTTTGAGGCTTACAAGTGAAGATGTAAGCCACAAAACGCCCACTAGTTTACTAGTAAGATCATTTTGACGCTTACTAGTGAACACGGAAGGCCATAAATATGCCCACTAGTTCACTAGTAAGATCATATTGAGGCTTACTATTTGACATATAAGCCACAAAACGCCCACTAGTTCACTAGTAAGATCATTTTGAGGCTTACTAGTGAACATGTAAGCCACAAAACGCCCACTTGTTCACTAGTAAGATCATTTTGACGCTTACTAGTGAACATGTAAGCCACAAAACGCTCACTAGTTCACAAGTAAGGTCATTGTGACGCTTACTAGTGAACACGTAAGCCACAAAAGAACCCACTAGTTCACTATTAAGATCATTTTGAGGCTTACTAGTTGACATGTAAGCCGCAAAACGCCCACTAGTTCACGAGTAAGATCATTTTCACGCTTACTAGTTGACATGTAAGGCCATAAACGTGCCCACTAGTTCACTAGTAAGATCATTTTGAGGCTTACTAGTTGACATGTAAGCCACAAAATGCCCACTAGTTCTCTAGTAAGATCATTTTGAGGCTTACTAGTGAAGATGTAAGCCACAAAACGCCCACTTGTTCACTAGTAAGATCATTTTGACGCTTACTAGTTAACATGTAAGCCACAAAACGCCCACTAGTTCACTAGTAAGATAATTTTGAGGCTTACTTGTTGACATGTAAGCCGCAAAATGCCCACTAGTTCACTCTTAAGATCATTTTGTGGCTTACTAGTTGACATGCAAGCCGCAAAACGCCCACTAGTTCACTAGTAAGATCATTTTGACGCTTACTAGTGAACATGTAAGGCCATAAATGTGCCCACTAGTTCACTAGTAAGATCATTTTGAGGCTTACTCGTTGACATGTAAGCCACAAAACGCTCACTAATTCACTAGTAAGGTCATTTTGACGCTTACTAGTGAACATGAAAGCCACAAAACGCCCACTAGTTCATTAGTAAGATCATTTTGAGGCTTACTTGTTGACATGTAAGCCGCAAAACGGCCACTAGTTCACTAGTAAGATCATTTTGACGCTTACTCGTGAACATGTAAGCCACAAAACGCCCACGAGTTCACTGGTAAGATCATTTTGAGGCTTACTAGTGAACATGTAAGGCCATAAATGTGCCCACTAGTTCACTGGTAAGATCATTTTGAGGCTTACTAGTTGACATATAAGCCGCAAAACCCCCACTAGTTCACTGGTAAGATCATTTTGAGGCTTACTTGTTGACATGTAAGCCGCAAAACGGCCACTAGTTCACTAGTAAGATCATTTTGACGCTTACTCGTGAACATGTAAGCCACAAAACGCCCACGAGTTCACTGGTAAGATCATTTTGAGGCTTACTAGTGAACATGTAAGGCCATAAATGTGCCCACTAGTTCACTGGTAAGATCATTCTGAGGCTTACTAGTTGACATGTAAGCCACAAAATCCCCACTAGTTCACTAGTAAGATCATTTTGAGGCTAACTAGTTGACATGTAAGCCACAAAACGCCCACTAGTTCAATAGTAAGATCATTTTGAGGCTTACAAGTGAAGATGTAAGCCACAAAACGCCCACTAGTTTACTAGTAAGATCATTTTGACGCTTACTAGTGAACACGGAAGGCCATAAATATGCCCACTAGTTCACTAGTAAGATCATATTGAGGCTTACTATTTGACATATAAGCCACAAAACGCCCACTAGTTCACTAGTAAGATCATTTTGAGGCTTACTAGTGAACATGTAAGCCACAAAACGCCCACTTGTTCACTAGTAAGATCATTTTGACGCTTACTAGTGAACATGTAAGCCACAAAACGCTCACTAGTTCACAAGTAAGGTCATTGTGACGCTTACTAGTGAACACGTAAGCCACAAAAGAACCCACTAGTTCACTATTAAGATCATTTTGAGGCTTACTAGTTGACATGTAAGCCGCAAAACGCCCACTAGTTCACGAGTAAGATCATTTTCACGCTTACTAGTTGACATGTAAGGCCATAAACGTGCCCACTAGTTCACTAGTAAGATCATTTTGAGGCTTACTAGTTGACATGTAAGCCACAAAATGCCCACTAGTTCTCTAGTAAGATCATTTTGAGGCTTACTAGTGAAGATGTAAGCCACAAAACGCCCACTTGTTCACTAGTAAGATCATTTTGACGCTTACTAGTTAACATGTAAGCCACAAAACGCCCACTAGTTCACTAGTAAGATAATTTTGAGGCTTACTTGTTGACATGTAAGCCGCAAAATGCCCACTAGTTCACTCTTAAGATCATTTTGTGGCTTACTAGTTGACATGCAAGCCGCAAAACGCCCACTAGTTCACTAGTAAGATCATTTTGACGCTTACTAGTGAACATGTAAGGCCATAAATGTGCCCACTAGTTCACTAGTAAGATCATTTTGAGGCTTACTCGTTGACATGTAAGCCACAAAACGCTCACTAATTCACTAGTAAGGTCATTTTGACGCTTACTAGTGAACATGTAAGCCACAAAACGCCCACTAGTTCATTAGTAAGATCATTTTGAGGCTTACTTGTTGACATGTAAGCCGCAAAACGGCCACTAGTTCACTAGTAAGATCATTTTGACGCTTACTCGTGAACATGTAAGCCACAAAACGCCCACGAGTTCACTGGTAAGATCATTTTGAGGCTTACTAGTGAACATGTAAGGCCATAAATGTGCCCACTAGTTCACTGGTAAGATCATTTTGAGGCTTACTAGTTGACATATAAGCCGAAAAACGCCCACTAGTTCACTGGTAAGATCATTTTGAGGCTAACTAGTTGACATGTAAGCCACAAAACGCCCACTAGTTCACTAGTAAGATCATTTTGAGGCTTACAAGTGAAGATGTAAGCCACAAAACGCCCACTCGTTTACTAGTAAGATCATTTTGACGCTTACTAGTGAACACGTAAGGCCATAAATGTGCCCACTAGTTCACTAGTAAGATCATATTGAGGCTTACTATTTGACATGTAAGTCACAAAACGCCCACTAGTTCACTAGTAAGATCATTTTGAGGCTTACTAGTGAACATGTAAGCCACAAAACGCCCACTAGTTCACTAGTAAGATCATTTTGAGGCTTACTAGTGAACATGTAAGCCACAAAACGCCCACTAGTTCACTAGTAAGGTAATTTTGACGCTTACTCGTGAACATGTAAGCCACAAATTGTCACTAGTTCACTAGTAAGGTCATTTTGACGCTTACTAGTTAACATGTAAGCCACAAAACGCCCACTAGTTCACTGGTAAGATCATTTTGAGGCTTACTAGTGAACATGTAAGGCCATAAATGTGCCCACTAGTTCACTAGTAAGATCATTTTGAGGCTTACTAGTTGACATGTAAGCCACAAACGCCCACTAGTTCACTAGTAAGATCATTTTGAGGCTTACGAGTGAAGATGTAAGCCACAAAACGCCCACTAGTTCACTAGTAAGATCATTTTGAGGCTTACTAGTTGACATGTAAGCCACAAAACGCTCACTAATTCACTAGTAAGGTCATTTTGACGCTTACTAGTGAACATGTAAGCCACAAAACGCCCACTAGTTCATTAGTAAGATCATTTTGAGGTTTACCTGTTGACATGTAAGCCGCAAAACTCCCACTAGTTCACTCGTAAGATCATTTTGAGGCTTACTAGTTGACATGCAAGCGGCAAAACACCCACTAGTTCACTAGTAAGATCATTTTGACGCTTACTCGTGAACATGTAAGCCACAAAACGCCTACTAGTATACTAGTAAGATCATTTTGAGGCTTACAAGTGAACATGTACGGCCATCAATGTTCCCACTAGTTCACTCGTAAGATCATTTTGGGGCTTACTAGTTGACATGTAAGCCACAAAATCCCCACTAGTTCACTAGTAAGATCATTTTGAGGCTTACTAGTTGACATGTAAGCCGCAAAACGCCCACTAGTTCACTGGTAAGATCATTTTGAGGCTAACTAGTTGACATGTAAGCCACAAAACGCCCACTAGTTCACTAGTAAGATCATTTTGAGGCTTACAAGTGAAGATGTAAGCCACAAAACGCCCACTCGTTTACTAGTAAGATCATTTTGACGCTTACTAGTGAACACGTAAGGCCATAAATGTGCCCACTAGTTCACTAGTAAGATCATATTGAGGCTTACTATTTGACATGTAAGTCACAAAACGCCCACTAGTTCACTAGTAAGATCATTTTGAGGCTTACTAGTGAACATGTAAGCCACAAAACGCCCACTAGTTCACTAGTAAGGTCATTTTGACGCTTACTCGTGAACATGTAAGCCACAAATTGTCACTAGTTCACTAGTAAGGTCATTTTGACGCTTACCCGTGAACATGTAAGCCACAGAACGCCCACTAGTTCACTAGTAAGATCATTTTGAGGCTTACTAGTGAACATGTAAGGCCATAAATGTGCCCACTAGTTCACTAGTAAGATCATTTTGACGCCTACTAGTGAACATGTAAGCCACAAAACACTCACTAGTTCACTAGTAAGGTCATTTTGACACTTACTAGTGAACATGTAAGCCACAAAACGCTCACTAGTTCACTAGTAAGATCATTTTGAGGCTTACTAGTGAACATGTAAGGCCATAAATGTGCCCACTAGTTCACTAGTAAGATCATTTTGAGGCTTAGTAGTTGACATGTAAGCTACAAAATGCCCACTAGTTCACTAGTAAGATCATTGTGAGGCTTACTAGTTGACATGTAAGCCGCAAAACGCCCACTAGTTCACTAGTAAGATCATTTTGAGGCTTACAAGTGAAGATGTAAGCCACAAAACGCCCACTCGTTTACTAGTAAGATCATTTTGACGCTTACTAGTGAACACGTAAGGCCATAAATGTGCCCACTAGTTCACTAGTAAGATCATATTGAGGCTTACTATTTGACATGTAAGTCACAAAACGCCCACTAGTTCACTAGTAAGATCATTTTGAGGCTTACTAGTGAACATGTAAGCCACAAAACGCCCACTAGTTCACTAGTAAGGTCATTTTGACGCTTACTCGTGAACATGTAAGCCACAAAACGGCCACTAGTTCACTAGTAAGATCATTTTGACGCTTACTAGTGAACATGTAAGCCACAAAACGCCCACTAGTTCACTAGTAAGGTCATTTTGACGCTTACTAGTGAACATGTAAGCAACAAAACGCCCACTAGTTCACTAGTAAGATCATTTTGAGGCTTACTAGTGAACATGTAAGCCACAAAACGCCCACTAGTTCACTAGTAAGGTCATTTTGACGCTTACCCGTGAACATGTAAGCCACAGAACGCCCACTAGTTCACTAGTAAGATCATTTTGAGGCTTACTAGTGAACATGTAAGGCCATAAATGTGCCCACTAGTTCACTAGTAAGATCATTTTGACGCCTACTAGTGAACATGTAAGCCACAAAACACTCACTAGTTCACTAGTAAGGTCATTTTGACACTTACTAGTGAACATGTAAGCCACAAAACGCTCACTAGTTCACTAGTAAGATCATTTTGAGGCTTACTAGTGAACATGTAAGGCCATAAATGTGCCCACTAGTTCACTAGTAAGATCATTTTGAGGCTTAGTAGTTGACATGTAAGCCACAAAATGCCCACTAGTTCACTAGTAAGATCATTGTGAGGCTTACTAGTTGACATGTAAGCCGCAAAACGCCCACTAGTTCATTAGTAAGATCATTATGAGGCTTACTTGTTGACATGTAAGCCGCAAAACGCCCACTAGTTCACTCGTAAGATCATTTTGATGCTTACTAGTGAACATGTAAGCCACAAAACGCCCACTAGTTCATTAGTAAGATCATTTTGAGGTTTACTTGTTGACATGTAAGCCGCAAAACTCCCACTAGTTCACTCGTAAGATCATTTTGAGGCTTACTAGTTGACATTCAAGCGGCAAAACACCCACTAGTTCACTAGTAAGATCATTTTGACGCTTACTCGTGAACATGTAAGCCACAAAACGCCCACTAGTATACTAGTAAGATCATTTTGGGGCTTACTAGTTGACATGTAAGCCACAAAATCCCCACTAGTTCACTAGTAAGATCATTTTGAGGCTTACTAGTTGACATGTAAGCCGCAAAACGCCCACTAGTTCACTGGTAAGATCATTTTGAGGCTAACTAGTTGACATGTAAGCCACAAAACGCCCACTAGTTCACTAGTAAGATCATTTTGAGGCTTACAAGTGAAGATGTAAGCCACAAAACGCCCACTCGTTTACTAGTAAGATCATTTTGACGCTTACTAGTGAACACGTAAGGCCATAAATGTGCCCACTAGTTCACTAGTAAGATCATATTGAGGCTTACTATTTAACATGTAAGTCACAAAACGCCCACTAGTTCACTAGTAAGATCATTTTGAGGCTTACTAGTGAACATGTAAGCCACAAAACGCCCACTAGTTCACTAGTAAGGTCATTTTGACGCTTACTCGTGAACATGTAAGCCACAAATTGTCACTAGTTCACTAGTAAGGTCATTTTGACGCTTACCCGTGAACATGTAAGCCACAGAACGCCCACTAGTTCACTAGTAAGATCATTTTGAGGCTTACTAGTGAACATGTAAGGCCATAAATGTGCCCACTAGTTCACTAGTAAGATCATTTTGACGCCTACTAGTGAACATGTAAGCCACATAACACTCACTAGTTCACTAGTAAGGTCATTTTGACACTTACTAGTGAACATGTAAGCCACAAAACGCTCACTAGTTCACTAGTAAGATCATTTTGAGGCTTACTAGTGAACATGTAAGGCCATAAATGTGCCCACTAGTTCACTAGTAAGATCATTTTGAGGCTTAGTAGTTGACATGTAAGCCACAAAATGCCCACTAGTTCACTAGTAAGATCATTGTGAGGCTTACTAGTTGACATGTAAGCCGCAAAACGCCCACTAGTTTACTGGTAAGATCATTTTGAGGCTTACTAGTGAACATGTAAGGCCATAAATGTGCCCACTAGTTCATTAGGAAGATCATTTTGAGGCTTACTTGTTGACATGTAAGCCGCAAAACGCCCACTAGTTCACTAGTAAGATCATTTTGACGCTTACTCGTGAACATGTAAGCCACAAAACGCCCACTAGTTCACTAGTAAGGTCATTTTGACGCTTACTAGTGAACATGTAAGCCACAAAACGCCCACTAGTTCATTAGGAAGATCATTTTGAGGCTTACTTGTTGACATGTAAGCCGCAAAACGCCCACTAGTTCACTAGTAAGATCATTTTGACGCTTACTCGTGAACATGTAAGCCACAAAACGGCCACTAGTTCACTGGTAAGATCATTTTGAGGCTTACTAGTGAACATTTAAGCCACAAAACGCCCACTAGTTCACTAGTAAGATCATTTTGAGGCTTACTAGTTGACATGTAAGCCACAAAATCCCCACTAGTTCACTAGTAAGATCATTTTGAGGCTTACTAGTTGACATGTAAGCCGCAAAACGACCACTAGTTCACTGGTAAGATCATTTTGAGGCTTACTAGTGAACATGTAAGGCCATAAATGTGCCCACTAGTTCACTAGTAAGATCATTTTGAGGCTTACTAGTTGACATGTAAGCCACAAACGCCCACTAGTTCACTGGTAAGATCATTTTGAGGCTTACGAGTGAAGATGTAAGCCACAAAACGCCCACTAGTTCACTAGTAAGATCATTTTGAGGCTTACTAGTTGACATGTAAGCCACATAACGCTCACTAATTCACTAGTAAGGTCATTTTGACGCTTACTAGTGAACATGTAAGCCACAAAACGCCCACTAGTTCATTAGTAAGATAATTTTGAGGCTTCCTTGTTGACATGTAAGCCGCAAAACTCCCACTAGTTCACTCGTAAGATAATTTTGAGGCTTACTAGTTGACATGCAAGCCGCAAAACACCCACTAGTTCACTAGTAAGATCATTTTCACGCTTACTCGTGAAGATGTAAGCCACAAAACGCCCACTACTATCCTAGTAAGATCATTTTGAGGCTTACAAGTGAACATGTAAGGCCATAAATGTGCCCACTAGTTCACTCGTAAGATCATTTTGGGGCTTACTAGTTGACATGTAAGCCACAAAATCCCCACTAGTTCACTAGTAAGATCATTTTGAGGCTTACTAGTTGACATGTAAGCCGCAAAACGCCCACTAGTTCAATAGTAAGATCATTTTGAGGCTTACTAGTGAACATGTAAGGCCATAAATGTGCCCACTAGTTCACTAGTAAGATCATTTTGAGGCTAACTAGTTGACATGTAAGCCACAAAACGCCCACTAGTTCAATAGTAAGATCATTTTGAGGCTTACTAGTTGACATGTAAGCCACAAAATCCCCACTAGTTCACTCTTAAGATCATTTTGTGGCTTACTAGTTGACATGCAAGCCGCAAAACGCCCACTAGTTCACTAGTAAGATCATTTTGACGCTTACTAGTGAACATGTAAGGCCATAAATGTGCCCACTAGTTCACTAGTAAGATCATTTTGAGGCTTACTCGTTGACATGTAAGCCACAAAACGCTCACTAATTCACTAGTAAGGTCATTTTGACGCTTACTAGTGAACATGTAAGCCACAAAACGCCCACTAGTTCATTAGTAAGATCATTTTGAGGCTTACTTGTTGACATGTAAGCCGCAAAACGGCCACTAGTTCACTAGTAAGATCATTTTGACGCTTACTCGTGAACATGTAAGCCACAAAACGCCCACGAGTTCACTGGTAAGATCATTTTGAGGCTTACTATTGAACATGTAAGGCCATAAATGTGCCCACTAGTTCACTGGTAAGATCATTTTGAGGCTTACTAGTTGACATATAAGCCGCAAAACCCCCACTAGTTCACTGGTAAGATCATTTTGAGGCTTACTTGTTGACATGTAAGCCGCAAAACGGCCACTAGTTCACTAGTAAGATCATTTTGACGCTTACTCGTGAACATGTAAGCCACAAAACGCCCACGAGTTCACTGGTAAGATCATTTTGAGGCTTACTAGTGAACATGTAAGGCCATAAATGTGCCCACTAGTTCACTGGTAAGATCATTCTGAGGCTTACTAGTTGACATGTAAGCCACAAAATCCCCACTAGTTCACTAGTAAGATCATTTTGAGGCTAACTAGTTGACATGTAAGCCACAAAACGCCCACTAGTTCAATAGTAAGATCATTTTGAGGCTTACAAGTGAAGATGTAAGCCACAAAACGCCCACTAGTTTACTAGTAAGATCATTTTGACGCTTACTAGTGAACACGGAAGGCCATAAATATGCCCACTAGTTCACTAGTAAGATCATATTGAGGCTTACTATTTGACATATAAGCCACAAAACGCCCACTAGTTCACTAGTAAGATCATTTTGAGGCTTACTAGTGAACATGTAAGCCACAAAACGCCCACTTGTTCACTAGTAAGATCATTTTGACGCTTACTAGTGAACATGTAAGCCACAAAACGCTCACTAGTTAACAAGTAAGGTCATTGTGACGCTTACTAGTGAACACGTAAGCCACAAAAGAACCCACTAGTTCACTATTAAGATCATTTTGAGGCTTACTAGTTGACATGTAAGCCGCAAAACGCCCACTAGTTCACGAGTAAGATCATTTTCACGCTTACTAGTTGACATGTAAGGCCATAAACGTGCCCACTAGTTCACTAGTAAGATCATTTTGAGGCTTACTAGTTGACATGTAAGCCACAAAATGCCCACTAGTTCTCTAGTAAGATCATTTTGAGGCTTACTAGTGAAGATGTAAGCCACAAAACGCCCACTTGTTCACTAGTAAGATCATTTTGACGCTTACTAGTTAACATGTAAGCCACAAAACGCCCACTAGTTCACTAGTAAGATAATTTTGAGGCTTACTTGTTGACATGTAAGCCGCAAAATGCCCACTAGTTCACTCTTAAGATCATTTTGTGGCTTACTAGTTGACATGCAAGCCGCAAAACGCCCACTAGTTCACTAGTAAGATCATTTTGACGCTTACTAGTGAACATGTAAGGCCATAAATGTGCCCACTAGTTCACTAGTAAGATCATTTTGAGGCTTACTCGTTGACATGTAAGCCACAAAACGCTCACTAATTCACTAGTAAGGTCATTTTGACGCTTACTAGTGAACATGTAAGCCACAAAACGCCCACTAGTTCATTAGTAAGATCATTTTGAGGCTTACTTGTTGACATGTAAGCCGCAAAACGGCCACTAGTTCACTAGTAAGATCATTTTGACGCTTACTCGTGAACATGTAAGCCACAAAACGCCCACGAGTTCACTGGTAAGATCATTTTGAGGCTTACTAGTGAACATGTAAGGCCATAAATGTGCCCACTAGTTCACTGGTAAGATCATTTTGAGGCTTACTAGTTGACATATAAGCCGCAAAACCCCCACTAGTTCACTGGTAAGATCATTTTGAGGCTTACTTGTTGACATGTAAGCCGCAAAACGGCCACTAGTTCACTAGTAAGATCATTTTGACGCTTACTCGTGAACATGTAAGCCACAAAACGCCCACGAGTTCACTGGTAAGATCATTTTGAGGCTTACTAGTGAACATGTAAGGCCATAAATGTGCCCACTAGTTCACTGGTAAGATCATTCTGAGGCTTACTAGTTGACATGTAAGCCACAAAATCCCCACTAGTTCACCAGTAAGATCATTTTGAGGCTTACTAGTTGACATATAAGCCGCAAAACGCCCACTAGTTCACGAGTAAGATCATTTTCACGCTTACTAGTTGACATGTAAGGCCATAAACGTGCCCACTAGTTCACTAGTAAGATCATTTTGAGGCTTACTAGTTGACATGTAAGCCACAAAATGCCCACTAGTTCTCTAGTAAGATCATTTTGAGGCTTACTAGTGAAGATGTAAGCCACAAAACGCCCACTTGTTCACTAGTAAGATCATTTTGACGCTTACTAGTTAACATGTAAGCCACAAAACGCCCACTAGTTCACTAGTAAGATAATTTTGAGGCTTACTTGTTGACATGTAAGCCGCAAAATGCCCACTAGTTCACTCTTAAGATCATTTTGTGGCTTACTAGTTGACATGCAAGCCGCAAAACGCCCACTAGTTCACTAGTAAGATCATTTTGACGCTTACTAGTGAACATGTAAGGCCATAAATGTGCCCACTAGTTCACTAGTAAGATCATTTTGAGGCTTACTCGTTGACATGTAAGCCACAAAACGCTCACTAATTCACTAGTAAGGTCATTTTGACGCTTACTAGTGAACATGTAAGCCACAAAACGCCCACTAGTTCATTAGTAAGATCATTTTGAGGCTTACTTGTTGACATGTAAGCCGCAAAACGGCCACTAGTTCACTAGTAAGATCATTTTGACGCTTACTCGTGAACATGTAAGCCACAAAACGCCCACGAGTTCACTGGTAAGATCATTTTGAGGCTTACTAGTGAACATGTAAGGCCATAAATGTGCCCACTAGTTCACTGGTAAGATCATTTTGAGGCTTACTAGTTGACATATAAGCCGCAAAACCCCCACTAGTTCACTGGTAAGATCATTTTGAGGCTTACTTGTTGACATGTAAGCCGCAAAACGGCCACTAGTTCACTAGTAAGATCATTTTGACGCTTACTCGTGAACATGTAAGCCACAAAACGCCCACGAGTTCACTGGTAAGATCATTTTGAGGCTTACTAGTGAACATGTAAGGCCATAAATGTGCCCACTAGTTCACTGGTAAGATCATTCTGAGGCTTACTAGTTGACATGTAAGCCACAAAATCCCCACTAGTTCACTAGTAAGATCGTTTTGAGGCTTACTAGTTGACATATAAGCCGCAAAACCCCCACTAGTTCACTGGTAAGATCGTTTTGAGGCTTACTAGTGAACATGTAAGGCCATAAATGTGCCCACTAGTTCACGAGTAAGATCATTTTGAGGCTTACTAGTTGACATGTAAGCCACAAAACGCCCACTAGTTCACTAGTAAGATCATTTTGACGCTTACTAGTGAACATGTAAGCCACAAAACGCTCACTAGTTCATAAGTAAGGTCATTGTGACGCTTACTCGTGAACATGTCATCCACAAAAGAACCCACTAGTTCACTAGTAAGATCATTTTGAGGCTTACTAGTTGACATGTAAGCCACAAAACGCTAATTAGTTCACTAGTAAGGTCATTTTGACCCTTACTCGTGAACATGTAAGCCACAAAACGGCCACTAGTTCACTAGTAAGATCATTTTGAGGCTTACTATTGAACATGTAAGCCACAAAACGGCCACTAGTTCACTAGTAAGATCATTTTGAGGTTTACTTGTTGACATGTAAGCCGCAAAACGCCGACTAGTTCACTAGTAAGATCATTTTGACGCTTACTCGTGAACATGTAAGCCACAAAACGCCCACTAGTTCACTGGTAAGATACTTTTGAGGCTTACTAGTGAACATGTAAGGCCATAAATGTGCCCACTAGTTCACTGGTAAGATCATTTTGAGGCTTACTAGTTGACATATAAGCCGCAAAACCCCCACTAGTTCACTGGTAAGATCATTTTGAGGCTTACTTGTTGACATGTAAGCCGCAAAACGGCCACTAGTTCACTAGTAAGATCATTTTGACGCTTACTCGTGAACATGTAAGCCACAAAACGCCCACGAGTTCACTGGTAAGATCATTTTGAGGCTTACTAGTGAACATGTAAGGCCATAAATGTGCCCACTAGTTCACTGGTAAGATCATTCTGAGGCTTACTAGTTGACATGTAAGCCACAAAATCCCCACTAGTTCACTAGTAAGATCATTTTGAGGCTTACTAGTTGACATATAAGCCGCAAAACGCCCACTAGTTCACGAGTAAGATCATTTTCACGCTTACTAGTTGACATGTAAGGCCATAAACGTGCCCACTAGTTCACTAGTAAGATCATTTTGAGGCTTACTAGTTGACATGTAAGCCACAAAATGCCCACTAGTTCTCTAGTAAGATCATTTTGAGGCTTACTAGTGAAGATGTAAGCCACAAAACGCCCACTTGTTCACTAGTAAGATCATTTTGACGCTTACTAGTTAACATGTCAGCCACAAAACGCCCACTAGTTCACTAGTAAGATAATTTTGAGGCTTACTTGTTGACATGTAAGCCGCAAAATGCCCACTAGTTCACTCTTAAGATCATTTTGTGGCTTACTAGTTGACATGCAAGCCGCAAAACGCCCACTAGTTCACTAGTAAGATCATTTTGACGCTTACTAGTGAACATGTAAGGCCATAAATGTGCCCACTAGTTCACTAGTAAGATCATTTTGAGGCTTACTCGTTGACATGTAAGCCACAAAACGCTCACTAATTCACTAGTAAGGTCATTTTGACGCTTACTAGTGAACATGTAAGCCACAAAACGCCCACTAGTTCATTAGTAAGATCATTTTGAGGCTTACTTGTTGACATGTAAGCCGCAAAACGGCCACTAGTTCACTAGTAAGATCATTTTGACGCTTACTCGTGAACATGTAAGCCACAAAACGCCCACGAGTTCACTGGTAAGATCATTTTGAGGCTTACTAGTGAACATGTAAGGCCATAAATGTGCCCACTAGTTCACTGGTAAGATCATTTTGAGGCTTACTAGTTGACATATAAGCCGCAAAACCCCCACTAGTTCACTGGTAAGATCATTTTGAGGCTTACTTGTTGACATGTAAGCCGCAAAACGGCCACTAGTTCACTAGTAAGATCATTTTGACGCTTACTCGTGAACATGTAAGCCACAAAACGCCCACGAGTTCACTGGTAAGATCATTTTGAGGCTTACTAGTGAACATGTAAGGCCATAAATGTGCCCACTAGTTCACTGGTAAGATCATTCTGAGGCTTACTAGTTGACATGTAAGCCACAAAATCCCCACTAGTTCACTAGTAAGATCATTTTGAGGCTTACTAGTTGACATATAAGCCGCAAAACCCCCACTAGTTCACTGGTAAGATCGTTTTGAGGCTTACTAGTGAACATGTAAGGCCATAAATGTGCCCACTAGTTCACGAGTAAGATCATTTTGAGGCTTACTAGTTGACATGTAAGCCACAAAACGCCCACTAGTTCACTAGTAAGATCATTTTGAGTCTTACTAGTGAACATGTAAGCCACAAAACGCCCACTAGTTCACTAGTAAGATCATTTTGACGCTTACTAGTGAACATGTAAGCCACAAAACGCTCACTAGTTCATAAGTAAGGTCATTGTGACGCTTACTAGTGAACATGTCATCCACAAAAGAACCCACTAGTTCACTAGTAAGATCATTTTGAGGCTTACTAGTTGACATGTAAGCCACAAAACGCTCATTAGTTCACTAGTAAGGTCATTTTGACCCTTACTCGTGAACATGTAAGCCACAAAACGGCCACTAGTTCACTAGTAAGATCATTTTGAGGCTTACTATTGAACATGTAAGCCACAAAACGGCCACTAGTTCACTAGTAAGATCATTTTGAGGTTTACTTGTTGACATGTAAGCCGCAAAACGCCGACTAGTTCACTAGTAAGATCATTTTGACGCTTACTCGTGAACATGTAAGCCACAAAACGCCCACTAGTTCACTGGTAAGATACTTTTGAGGCTTACTAGTGAACATGTAAGGCCATAAATGTGCCCACTAGTTCACTGGTAAGATCATTTTGAGGCTTACTAGTTGACATATAAGCCGCAAAACCCCCACTAGTTCACTGGTAAGATCATTTTGAGGCTTACTTGTTGACATGTAAGCCGCAAAACGGCCACTAGTTCACTAGTAAGATCATTTTGACGCTTACTCGTGAACATGTAAGCCACAAAACGCCCACGAGTTCACTGGTAAGATCATTTTGAGGCTTACTAGTGAACATGTAAGGCCATAAATGTGCCCACTAGTTCACTGGTAAGATCATTCTGAGGCTTACTAGTTGACATGTAAGCCACAAAATCCCCACTAGTTCACTAGTAAGATCATTTTGAGGCTTACTAGTTGACATATAAGCCGCAAAACGCCCACTAGTTCACGAGTAAGATCATTTTCACGCTTACTAGTTGACATGTAAGGCCATAAACGTGCCCACTAGTTCACTAGTAAGATCATTTTGAGGCTTACTAGTTGACATGTAAGCCACAAAATGCCCACTAGTTCTCTAGTAAGATCATTTTGAGGCTTACTAGTGAAGATGTAAGCCACAAAACGCCCACTTGTTCACTAGTAAGATCATTTTGACGCTTACTAGTTAACATGTAAGCCACAAAACGCCCACTAGTTCACTAGTAAGATAATTTTGAGGCTTACTTGTTGACATGTAAGCCGCAAAATGCCCACTAGTTCACTCTTAAGATCATTTTGTGGCTTACTAGTTGACATGCAAGCCGCAAAACGCCCACTAGTTCACTAGTAAGATCATTTTGACGCTTACTAGTGAACATGTAAGGCCATAAATGTGCCCACTAGTTCACTAGTAAGATCATTTTGAGGCTTACTCGTTGACATGTAAGCCACAAAACGCTCACTAATTCACTAGTAAGGTCATTTTGACGCTTACTAGTGAACATGTAAGCCACAAAACGCCCACTAGTTCATTAGTAAGATCATTTTGAGGCTTACTTGTTGACATGTAAGCCGCAAAACGGCCACTAGTTCACTAGTAAGATCATTTTGACGCTTACTCGTGAACATGTAAGCCACAAAACGCCCACGAGTTCACTGGTAAGATCATTTTGAGGCTTACTAGTGAACATGTAAGGCCATAAATGTGCCCACTAGTTCACTGGTAAGATCATTTTGAGGCTTACTAGTTGACATATAAGCCGCAAAACCCCCACTAGTTCACTGGTAAGATCATTTTGAGGCTTACTTGTTGACATGTAAGCCGCAAAACGGCCACTAGTTCACTAGTAAGATCATTTTGACGCTTACTCGTGAACATGTAAGCCACAAAACGCCCACGAGTTCACTGGTAAGATCATTTTGAGGCTTACTAGTTGACATGTAAGCCGCAAAACGCCGACTAGTTCACTAGTAAGATCATTTTGACGCTTACTCGTGAACATGTAAGCCACAAAACGCCCACTAGTTCACTGGTAAGATACTTTTGAGGCTTACTAGTGAACATGTAAGGCCATAAATGTGCCCACTAGTTCACTGGTAAGATCATTTTGAGGCTTACTAGTTGACATATAAGCCGCAAAACCCCCACTAGTTCACTGGTAAGATCATTTTGAGGCTTACTTGTTGACATGTAAGCCGCAAAACGGCCACTAGTTCACTAGTAAGATCATTTTGACGCTTACTCGTGAACATGTAAGCCACAAAACGCCCACGAGTTCACTGGTAAGATCATTTTGAGGCTTACTAGTGAACATGTAAGGCCATAAATGTGCCCACTAGTTCACTGGTAAGATCATTCTGAGGCTTACTAGTTGACATGTAAGCCACAAAATCCCCACTAGTTCACTAGTAAGATCATTTTGAGGCTTACTAGTTGACATATAAGCCGCAAAACGCCCACTAGTTCACGAGTAAGATCATTTTCACGCTTACTAGTTGACATGTAAGGCCATAAACGTGCCCACTAGTTCACTAGTAAGATCATTTTGAGGCTTACTAGTTGACATGTAAGCCACAAAATGCCCACTAGTTCTCTAGTAAGATCATTTTGAGGCTTACTAGTGAAGATGTAAGCCACAAAACGCCCACTTGTTCACTAGTAAGATCATTTTGACGCTTACTAGTTAACATGTAAGCCACAAAACGCCCACTAGTTCACTAGTAAGATAATTTTGAGGCTTACTTGTTGACATGTAAGCCGCAAAATGCCCACTAGTTCACTCTTAAGATCATTTTGTGGCTTACTAGTTGACATGCAAGCCGCAAAACGCCCACTAGTTCACTAGTAAGATCATTTTGACGCTTACTAGTGAACATGTAAGGCCATAAATGTGCCCACTAGTTCACTAGTAAGATCATTTTGAGGCTTACTCGTTGACATGTAAGCCACAAAACGCTCACTAATTCACTAGTAAGGTCATTTTGACGCTTACTAGTGAACATGTAAGCCACAAAACGCCCACTAGTTCATTAGTAAGATCATTTTGAGGCTTACTTGTTGACATGTAAGCCGCAAAACGGCCACTAGTTCACTAGTAAGATCATTTTGACGCTTACTCGTGAACATGTAAGCCACAAAACGCCCACGAGTTCACTGGTAAGATCATTTTGAGGCTTACTAGTGAACATGTAAGGCCATAAATGTGCCCACTAGTTCACTGGTAAGATCATTTTGAGGCTTACTAGTTGACATATAAGCCGCAAAACCCCCACTAGTTCACTGGTAAGATCATTTTGAGGCTTACTTGTTGACATGTAAGCCGCAAAACGGCCACTAGTTCACTAGTAAGATCATTTTGACGCTTACTCGTGAACATGTAAGCCACAAAACGCCCACGAGTTCACTGGTAAGATCATTTTGAGGCTTACTAGTGAACATGTAAGGCCATAAATGTGCCCACTAGTTCACTGGTAAGATCATTCTGAGGCTTACTAGTTGACATGTAAGCCACAAAATCCCCACTAGTTCACTAGTAAGATCATTTTGAGGCTTACTAGTTGACATATAAGCCGCAAAACCCCCACTAGTTCACTGGTAAGATCGTTTTGAGGCTTACTAGTGAACATGTAAGGCCATAAATGTGCCCACTAGTTCACGAGTAAGATCATTTTGAGGCTTACTAGTTGACATGTAAGCCACAAAACGCCCACTAGTTCACTAGTAAGATCATTTTGAGTCTTACTAGTGAACATGTAAGCCACAAAACGCCCACTAGTTCACTAGTAAGATCATTTTGACGCTTACTAGTGAACATGTAAGCCACAAAACGCTCACTAGTTCATAAGTAAGGTCATTGTGACGCTTACTAGTGAACATGTCATCCACAAAAGAACCCACTAGTTCACTAGTAAGATCATTTTGAGGCTTACTAGTTGACATGTAAGCCACAAAACGCCCCTTAGCTCACTCGTAAGATCATTTTGAGGCTTACTAGTGAACATGTAAGCCACAAAACGCTCATTAGTTCACTAGTAAGGTCATTTTGACCCTTACTCGTGAACATGTAAGCCACAAAACGGCCACTAGTTCACTAGTAAGATCATTTTGAGGCTTACTATTGAACATGTAAGCCACAAAACGGCCACTAGTTCACTAGTAAGATCATTTTGAGGTTTACTTGTTGACATGTAAGCCGCAAAACGCCGACTAGTTCACTAGTAAGATCATTTTGACGCTTACTCGTGAACATGTAAGCCACAAAACGCCCACTAGTTCACTGGTAAGATACTTTTGAGGCTTACTAGTGAACATGTAAGGCCATAAATGTGCCCACTAGTTCACTAGTAAGATCATTTTGAGGCTTACTAGGTGACATGTAAGCCACAAAATGCCCACTAGTTCACTAGTAAGATCATTTTGACGCTTACTAGTGAACATGTAAGGCCATAAATGTGCCCACTAGTTCACTAGTAGGATCATTTTGACGCTTACTAGTGAACATGTAAGGCCATAAATGTGCCCACTAGTTCACTCGTAAGATCATTTTGAGGCTTACTAATTGACATGTAAGCCACAAAACGCCCACTAGTAAGATCATTTTGAGGCGTACTAGTTGACATGTAAGCCGTAAAACGCCCACTAGTTCACGAGTAAGATCATTTTGAGGCTTACTAGTGAAGATGTAAGGCTATAAATGTGCCCACTAGTTCACTAGTAAGATAATTTTGAGGCTTACTAGTTGACATGTAAGCCACAAAACGCCCACTAGTTCACTAGTAAGATCATTTTGACGCTTACTAGTGAACATATAAGGCCATAAATGTGCCCACTAGTTCACTAGTAAGATCATTTTGAGGCTTACTAGTTGACATGTAAGCCACAAAACGCTCACTAATTCACTAGTAAGGTCATTTTGACGCTTACTAGTGAACATGTAAGCCACAAAACGCCCACTAGTTCATTAGTAAGATCATTTTGAGGTTTACTTGTTGACATGTAAGCCGCAAAACGCCGACTAGTTCACTAGTAAGATCATTTTGACGCTTACTCGTGAACATGTAAGCCACAAAACGCCCACTAGTTCACTGGTAAGATACTTTTGAGGCTTACTAGTGAACATGTAAGGCCATAAATGTGCCCACTAGTTCACTAGTAAGATCATTTTGAGGCTTACTGGTTGACATGTAAGCCACAAAACGCCCCTTAGCTCACTCGTAAGATCATTTTGAGGCTTACTAGTTGACATGTAAGCCACAAAACGCCCACTAGTTCACTAGTAAGGTCATTTTGAGGCTTACTAGTGAAGATGTAAGCCACAAAACGCCTACTAGTTCACTAGTAAGATCATTTTGACGCTTACTAGTGAACATGTAAGGCACAAAACGCTCACTAGTTCACTAGTAAGGTCATTTTGACGCTTACTAGTGAACATGTAAGCCACAAAACGCCCACTAGTTCACTAGTAAGATCATTTTGACTCTTACTAGTGAACATGTAAGGCCATAAATGTGCCCACTAGTTCACTAGTAAGATCATTTTGACGCTTACTAGTGAGCATGTAAGGCCATAAATGTGCCCACTAGTTCACTAGTAAGATCATTTTGACGCTTACTAGTGAACATGTAAGGCCATAAATGTGCCCACTAGTTCACTAGTAAGATCATTTTGAGGCTTACTAATTGACATGTAAGCCACAAAACGCCCACTAGTTCACTAGTAAGATCATTTTGAGGCTTACTAGTTGACATGTAAGCCACAAAATGCCCACTAGTTCACTAGTAAGATCATTTCGACGCTTACTAGTGAACATGTAAGGCCATAAATGTGCCCACTAGTTCACTAGTAAGATCATTTTGAGGCTTACTAATTGACATGTAAGCCACAAAACGCCCACTAGTTCACTAGTAAGATCATTTTGAGGCGTACTAGTTGACATGTAAGCCGCAAAACGCCCACTAGTTCACGAGTAAGATCATTTTGAGGCTTACTAGTGAAAATGTAAGGCTATAAATGTGCCCACTAGTTCACTAGTGAGATCATTTTGACGCTTACTAGTGAACATGTAAGGCTATAAATGTGCCCACTAGTTCACTAGTAAGATAATTTTGAGGCTTACTAGTTGACATGTAAGCCACAAAACGCCCACTAGTTCACTAGTAAGATCATTTTGACGCTTACTAGTGAACATGTAAGGCCATAAATGTGCCCACTAGTTCACTAGTAAGATCATTTTGAGGCTTACTAGTTGACATGTAAGCCACAAAACGCTCACTAATTCACTAGTAAGGTCATTTTGACGCTTACTAGTGAACATGTAAGCCACAAAACGCCCACTAGTTCATTAGTAAGATCATTTTGAGGTTTACTTGTTGAAATGTAAGCCGCAAAACGCAGACTAGTTCACTAGTAAGATCATTTTGACGCTTATTCGTGAACATGTAAGCCACAAAACGCCCACTAGTTCACTGGTAAGATACTTTTGAGGCTTACTAGTGAACATGTAAGGCCATAAATGTGCCCAGAAGTTCACTAGTAAGATCATTTTGAGGCTTACTGGTTGACATGTAAGCCACAAAACGCCCCTTAGCTCACTCGTAAGATCATTTTGAGGCTTACTAGTTGACATGTAAGCCACAAAACGCCCACTAGTTCACGAGTAAGATCATTTTGAGGCTTACTAGTTGACATGTAAGTCACAAAACGCCCACTAGTTTACGAGTAAGATCATTTTGAGGCTTACGAGTGAAGATGTAAGCCACAAAACGCCCACTAGTTCACTAGTAAGATCATTTTGACGCTTACTAGTGAACACGTAAGGCCATAAATGTGCCCACTATTTCACTAGTAAGATCATTTTGAGGCTTACTAGTGAACATGTAAGCCACAAAACGCCCACTAGTTCACTAGTAAGATCATTTTGAGGCTTACTTGTTGACATGTAAGCCGCAAAACGCCCACTAGTTCACTCGTAAGATCATTTTGAGGCTTACTAGTTGACATGCAAGCCGCAAAATGCCCACTAGTTCACTAGTAAGATCATTTTGACGCTTACTAGTGAATATGTAAGGCCATAAATGTGCCCACTAGTTCACTAGTAAGATCATTTTGAGGCTTACTAGTTGACATGTAAGCCACAAAACGCTCACTAATTCACTAGTAAGGTCATTTTGACGCTTACTAGTGAACATGTAAGCCACAAAACGCCCACTAGTTCATTAGTAAGATAATTTTGAGGCTTACTTGTTGACATGTAAGCCGCAAAACGCCCACTAGTTCACTAGTAAGATCATTATGAGGCTTACTAGTTGACATGTAAGCCACAAAATCCCCACTAGTTCACTAGTAAGATCATTTTGAGGCTTACTAGTTGACATGTAAGCCGCAAAACGCCCACTAGTTCACTGGTAAGATCATTTTGAGGCTTACTAGTGAACATGTAAGGCCATAAATGTGCCCACTAGTTCACTAGTAAGATCATTATGAGGCTTACTAGTTGACATGTAAGCCACAAACGCCCACTAGTTCACTAGTAAGATCATTTTGAGGCTTACGAGTGAAGATGTAAGCCACAAAACGCCAACTAGTTCACTAGTAAGATCATTTTGAGGCTTACTAGTTGACATGTAAGCCACAAAACGCTCACTAATTCACTAGTAAGGTCATTTTGACGCTTACTAGTGAACATGTAAGCCACAAAACGCCCACTAGTTCATTAGTAAGATCATTTTGAGGTTTACTTGTTGACATGTAAGCCGCAAAACACCCACTAGTTCACTAGTAAGATCATTTTGACGCTTACTCGTGAACATGTAAGCCACAAAACGCCCACTAGTATATTAGTAAGATCATTTTGAGGCTTACAAGTGAACATGTACGGCCATCAATGTTCCAACTAGTTCACTCGTAAGATCATTTTGGGGCTTACTAGTTGACATGTAAGCCACAAAATCCCCACTAGTTCACTAGTAAGATCATTTTGAGGCTTACTAGTTGACATGTAAGCCGAAAAACGCCCACTAGTTCACTGGTAAGATCATTTTGAGGCTAACTAGTTGACATGTAAGCCACAAAACGCCCACTAGTTCACTAGTAAGATCATTTTGAGGCTTACAAGTGAAGATGTAAGCCACAAAACGCCCACTCGTTTACTAGTAAGATCATTTTTTGCGCCAGTAATGGGCAGCATTTTTCACAACCCCGATTTGTTCAGTGGCTATGTCAGCGCTGTTGGACAGTTGGCGTCGGTGCGGCTGGATGGATGGCCGCTGAAGTTGAGGATGAGGAGAGAGGAGCGTTGGCGAAGAGCACCGATGCGTATTTGGAACCGTGAGTCGCCGCTTGGAATTGAAGTGGATTTCCATGGGACAGGAGAAGTGAACCAATCTCTTTTTTCGTCAATGGATGCTACAGCTTCTTGTTGACTTTGAAACTTAGCTTGTAGCCGACGTGTGCTCATTTTGAGCATGACGTCTCTGATCCACTGGTTAAAGGACACTTTGATTCTCTCCTCTTTCATCTCAAACCGCTTCAAACAACAAAGCGTGTGACGGAAAAGTGGTTAGGACTGCACGACTGTTTGTGTTTTATGTTGTGTGTTGTGTTTATTATTTTACTTTATGTTAACTGTTTTGTAAAGCGCTTTGTTACAGCTGCCGCTGTTGTGAAAGCGCTATATAAATCAGAATGTATTGTATTGTATTGTATTGTATTTTGACGCTTACTAGTGAACACGTAAGGCCATAAATGTGCCCACTAGTTCACTAGTAAGATCATATTGAGGCTTACTATTTGACATGTAAGTCACAAAACGCCCACTAGTTCACTAGTAAGATCATTTTGAGGCTTACTAGTGAACATGTAAGCCACAAAACGCCCACTAGTTCACTAGTAAGATCATTTTGAGGCTTACTAGTGAACATGTAAGCCACAAAACGCCCACTAGTTCACTAGTAAGGTCATTTTGACGCTTACTCGTGAACATGTAAGCCACAAATTGTCACTAGTTCACTAGTAAGGTCATTTTGACGCTTACTAGTTAACATGTAAGCCACAAAACGCCCACTAGTTCACTGGTAAGATCATTTTGAGGCTTACTAGTGAACATGTAAGGCCATAAATGTGCCCACTAGTTCACTAGTAAGATCATTTTGAGGCTTACTAGTTGACATGTAAGCCACAAACGCCCACTAGTTCACTAGTAAGATCATTTTGAGGCTTACGAGTGAAGATGTAAGCCACAAAACGCCCACTAGTTCACTAGTAAGATCATTTTGAGGCTTACTAGTTGACATGTAAGCCACAAAACGCTCACTAATTCACTAGTAAGGTCATTTTGACGCTTACTAGTGAACATGTAAGCCACAAAACGCCCACTAGTTCATTAGTAAGATCATTTTGAGGTTTACTTGTTGACATGTAAGCCGCAAAACTCCCACTAGTTCACTCGTAAGATCATTTTGAGGCTTACTAGTTGACATGCAAGCGGCAAAACACCCACTAGTTCACTAGTAAGATCATTTTGAGGCTTACAAGTGAACATGTACGGCCATCAATGTTCCCACTAGTTCACTCGTAAGATCATTTTGGGGCTTACTAGTTGACATGTAAGCCACAAAATCCCCACTAGTTCACTAGTAAGATCATTTTGAGGCTTACTAGTTGACATGTAAGCCGCAAAACGCCCACTAGTTCACTGGTAAGATCATTTTGAGGCTAACTAGTTGACATGTAAGCCACAAAACGCCCACTAGTTCACTAGTAAGATCATTTTGAGGCTTACAAGTGAAGATGTAAGCCACAAAACGCCCACTCGTTTACTAGTAAGATCATTTTGACGCTTACTAGTGAACACGTAAGGCCATAAATGTGCCCACTAGTTCACTAGTAAGATCATATTGAGGCTTACTATTTGACATGTAAGTCACAAAACGCCCACTAGTTCACTAGTAAGATCATTTTGAGGCTTACTAGTGAACATGTAAGCCACAAAACGCCCACTAGTTCACTAGTAAGGTCATTTTGACGCTTACTCGTGAACATGTAAGCCACAAATTGTCACTAGTTCACTAGTAAGGTCATTTTGACGCTTACCCGTGAACATGTAAGCCACAGAACGCCCACTAGTTCACTAGTAAGATCATTTTGAGGCTTACTAGTGAACATGTAAGGCCATAAATGTGCCCACTAGTTCACTAGTAAGATCATTTTGACGCCTACTAGTGAACATGTAAGCCACAAAACACTCACTAGTTCACTAGTAAGGTCATTTTGACACTTACTAGTGAACATGTAAGCCACAAAACGCTCACTAGTTCACTAGTAAGATCATTTTGAGGCTTACTAGTGAACATGTAAGGCCATAAATGTGCCCACTAGTTCACTAGTAAGATCATTTTGAGGCTTAGTAATTGACATGTAAGCCACAAAATGCCCACTAGTTCACTAGTAAGATCATTGTGAGGCTTACTAGTTGACATGTAAGCCGCAAAACGCCCACGAGTTCATTAGTAAGATCATTATGAGGCTTACTTGTTGACATGTAAGCCGCAAAACGCCCACTAGTTCACTCGTAAGATCATTTTGATGCTTACTAGTTGACATGCAAGCCGCAAAACGCCCACTAGTTCACTAGTAAGATCATTTTGACGCTTACTCGTGAACATGTAAGCCACAAAACGCCCACTAGTTCACTAGTAAGGTCATTTTGACGCTTACTAGTGAACATGTAAGCCACAAAACGCCCACTAGTTCATTAGGAAGATCATTTTGAGGCTTACTTGTTGACATGTAAGCCGCAAAACGCCCACTAGTTCACTAGTAAGATCATTTTGACGCTTACTCGTGAACATGTAAGCCACAAAACGGCCACTAGTTCACTGGTAAGATCATTTTGAGGCTTACTAGTGAACATTTAAGCCACAAAACGCCCACTAGTTCACTAGTAAGATCATTTTGAGGCTTACTAGTTGACATGTAAGCCACAAAATCCCCACTAGTTCACTAGTAAGATCATTTTGAGGCTTACTAGTTGACATGTAAGCCGCAAAACGACCACTAGTTCACTGGTAAGATCATTTTGAGGCTTACTAGTGAACATGTAAGGCCATAAATGTGCCCACTAGTTCACTAGTAAGATCATTTTGAGGCTTACTAGTTGACATGTAAGCCACAAACGCCCACTAGTTCACTGGTAAGATCATTTTGAGGCTTACGAGTGAAGATGTAAGCCACAAAACGCCCACTAGTTCACTAGTAAGATCATTTTGAGGCTTACTAGTTGACATGTAAGCCACATAACGCTCACTAATTCACTAGTAAGGTCATTTTGACGCTTACTAGTGAACATGTAAGCCACAAAACGCCCACTAGTTCATTAGTAAGATAATTTTGAGGCTTCCTTGTTGACATGTAAGCCGCAAAACTCCCACTAGTTCACTCGTAAGATAATTTTGAGGCTTACTAGTTGACATGCAAGCCGCAAAACACCCACTAGTTCACTAGTAAGATCATTTTCACGCTTACTCGTGAAGATGTAAGCCACAAAACGCCCACTACTATCCTAGTAAGATCATTTTGAGGCTTACAAGTGAACATGTAAGGCCATAAATGTGCCCACTAGTTCACTCGTAAGATCATTTTGGGGCTTACTAGTTGACATGTAAGCCACAAAATCCCCACTAGTTCACTAGTAAGATCATTTTGAGGCTTACTAGTTGACATGTAAGCCGCAAAACGCCCACTAGTTTACTGGTAAGATCATTTTGAGGCTTACTAGTGAACATGTAAGGCCATAAATGTGCCCACTAGTTCACTAGTAAGATCATTTTGAGGCTAACTAGTTGACATGTAAGCCACAAAACGCCCACTAGTTCAATAGTAAGATCATTTTGAGGCTTACAAGTGAAGATGTAAGCCACAAAACGCCCACTAGTTTACTAGTAAGATCATTTTGACGCTTACTAGTGAACACGGAAGGCCATAAATATGCCCACTAGTTCACTAGTAAGATCATATTGAGGCTTACTATTTGACATATAAGCCACAAAACGCCCACTAGTTCACTAGTAAGATCATTTTGAGGCTTACTAGTGAACATGTAAGCCACAAAACGCCCACTTGTTCACTAGTAAGATCATTTTGACGCTTACTAGTGAACATGTAAGCCACAAAACGCTCACTAGTTCACAAGTAAGGTCATTGTGACGCTTACTAGTGAACACGTAAGCCACAAAAGAACCCACTAGTTCACTATTAAGATCATTTTGAGGCTTACTAGTTGACATGTAAGCCGCAAAACGCCCACTAGTTCACGAGTAAGATCATTTTCACGCTTACTAGTTGACATGTAAGGCCATAAACGTGCCCACTAGTTCACTAGTAAGATCATTTTGAGGCTTACTAGTTGACATGTAAGCCACAAAATGCCCACTAGTTCTCTAGTAAGATCATTTTGAGGCTTACTAGTGAAGATGTAAGCCACAAAACGCCCACTTGTTCACTAGTAAGATCATTTTGACGCTTACTAGTTAACATGTAAGCCACAAAACGCCCACTAGTTCACTAGTAAGATAATTTTGAGGCTTACTTGTTGACATGTAAGCCGCAAAATGCCCACTAGTTCACTCTTAAGATCATTTTGTGGCTTACTAGTTGACATGCAAGCCGCAAAACGCCCACTAGTTCACTAGTAAGATCATTTTGACGCTTACTAGTGAACATGTAAGGCCATAAATGTGCCCACTAGTTCACTAGTAAGATCATTTTGAGGCTTACTCGTTGACATGTAAGCCACAAAACGCTCACTAATTCACTAGTAAGGTCATTTTGACGCTTACTAGTGAACATGTAAGCCACAAAACGCCCACTAGTTCATTAGTAAGATCATTTTGAGGCTTACTTGTTGACATGTAAGCCGCAAAACGGCCACTAGTTCACTAGTAAGATCATTTTGACGCTTACTCGTGAACATGTAAGCCACAAAACGCCCACGAGTTCACTGGTAAGATCATTTTGAGGCTTACTAGTGAACATGTAAGGCCATAAATGTGCCCACTAGTTCACTGGTAAGATCATTTTGAGGCTTACTAGTTGACATATAAGCCGCAAAACCCCCACTAGTTCACTGGTAAGATAATTTTGAGGCTTACTTGTTGACATGTAAGCCGCAAAACGGCCACTAGTTCACTAGTAAGATCATTTTGACGCTTACTCGTGAACATGTAAGCCACAAAACGCCCACGAGTTCACTGGTAAGATCATTTTGAGGCTTACTAGTGAACATGTAAGGCCATAAATGTGCCCACTAGTTCACTGGTAAGATCATTCTGAGGCTTACTAGTTGACATGTAAGCCACAAAATCCCCACTAGTTCACTAGTAAGATCATTTTGAGGCTAACTAGTTGACATGTAAGCCACAAAACGCCCACTAGTTCAATAGTAAGATCATTTTGAGGCTTACAAGTGAAGATGTAAGCCACAAAACGCCCACTAGTTTACTAGTAAGATCATTTTGACGCTTACTAGTGAACACGGAAGGCCATAAATATGCCCACTAGTTCACTAGTAAGATCATATTGAGGCTTACTATTTGACATATAAGCCACAAAACGCCCACTAGTTCACTAGTAAGATCATTTTGAGGCTTACTAGTGAACATGTAAGCCACAAAACGCCCACTTGTTCACTAGTAAGATCATTTTGACGCTTACTAGTGAACATGTAAGCCACAAAACGCTCACTAGTTCACAAGTAAGGTCATTGTGACGCTTACTAGTGAATACGTAAGCCACAAAAGAACCCACTAGTTCACTATTAAGATCATTTTGAGGCTTACTAGTTGACATGTAAGCCGCAAAACGCCCACTAGTTCACGAGTAAGATCATTTTCACGCTTACTAGTTGACATGTAAGGCCATAAACGTGCCCACTAGTTCACTAGTAAGATCATTTTGAGGCTAACTAGTTGACATGTAAGCCACAAAACGCCCACTAGTTCAATAGTAAGATCATTTTGAGGCTTACAAGTGAAGATGTAAGCCACAAAACGCCCACTAGTTTACTAGTAAGATCATTTTGACGCTTACTAGTGAACACGGAAGGCCATAAATATGCCCACTAGTTCACTAGTAAGATCATATTGAGGCTTACTATTTGACATATAAGCCACAAAACGCCCACTAGTTCACTAGTAAGATCATTTTGAGGCTTACTAGTGAACATGTAAGCCACAAAACGCCCACTTGTTCACTAGTAAGATCATTTTGACGCTTACTAGTGAACATGTAAGCCACAAAACGCTCACTAGTTCACAAGTAAGGTCATTGTGACGCTTACTAGTGAACACGTAAGCCACAAAAGAACCCACTAGTTCACTATTAAGATCATTTTGAGGCTTACTAGTTGACATGTAAGCCGCAAAACGCCCACTAGTTCACGAGTAAGATCATTTTCACGCTTACTAGTTGACATGTAAGGCCATAAACGTGCCCACTAGTTCACTAGTAAGATCATTTTGAGGCTTACTAGTTGACATGTAAGCCACAAAATGCCCACTAGTTCTCTAGTAAGATCATTTTGAGGCTTACTAGTGAAGATGTAAGCCACAAAACGCCCACTTGTTCACTAGTAAGATCATTTTGACGCTTACTAGTTAACATGTAAGCCACAAAACGCCCACTAGTTCACTAGTAAGATAATTTTGAGGCTTACTTGTTGACATGTAAGCCGCAAAATGCCCACTAGTTCACTCTTAAGATCATTTTGTGGCTTACTAGTTGACATGCAAGCCGCAAAACGCCCACTAGTTCACTAGTAAGATCATTTTGACGCTTACTAGTGAACATGTAAGGCCATAAATGTGCCCACTAGTTCACTAGTAAGATCATTTTGAGGCTTACTCGTTGACATGTAAGCCACAAAACGCTCACTAATTCACTAGTAAGGTCATTTTGACGCTTACTAGTGAACATGTAAGCCACAAAACGCCCACTAGTTCATTAGTAAGATCATTTTGAGGCTTACTTGTTGACATGTAAGCCGCAAAACGGCCACTAGTTCACTAGTAAGATCATTTTGACGCTTACTCGTGAACATGTAAGCCACAAAACGCCCACGAGTTCACTGGTAAGATCATTTTGAGGCTTACTAGTGAACATGTAAGGCCATAAATGTGCCCACTAGTTCACTGGTAAGATCATTTTGAGGCTTACTAGTTGACATATAAGCCGCAAAACCCCCACTAGTTCACTGGTAAGATCATTTTGAGGCTTACTTGTTGACATGTAAGCCGCAAAACGGCCACTAGTTCACTGGTAAGATCATTTTGAGGCTTACTAGTTGACATATAAGCCGCAAAACCCCCACTAGTTCACTGGTAAGATCATTTTGAGGCTTACTTGTTGACATGTAAGCCGCAAAACGGCCACTAGTTCACTAGTAAGATCATTTTGACGCTTACTCGTGAACATGTAAGCCACAAAACGCCCACGAGTTCACTGGTAAGATCATTTTGAGGCTTACTAGTGAACATGTAAGGCCATAAATGTGCCCACTAGTTCACTGGTAAGATCATTCTGAGGCTTACTAGTTGACATGTAAGCCACAAAATCCCCACTAGTTCACTAGTAAGATCATTTTGAGGCTAACTAGTTGACATGTAAGCCACAAAACGCCCACTAGTTCAATAGTAAGATCATTTTGAGGCTTACAAGTGAAGATGTAAGCCACAAAACGCCCACTAGTTTACTAGTAAGATCATTTTGACGCTTACTAGTGAACACGGAAGGCCATAAATATGCCCACTAGTTCACTAGTAAGATCATATTGAGGCTTACTATTTGACATATAAGCCACAAAACGCCCACTAGTTCACTAGTAAGATCATTTTGAGGCTTACTAGTGAACATGTAAGCCACAAAACGCCCACTTGTTCACTAGTAAGATCATTTTGACGCTTACTAGTGAACATGTAAGCCACAAAACGCTCACTAGTTCACAAGTAAGGTCATTGTGACGCTTACTAGTGAATACGTAAGCCACAAAAGAACCCACTAGTTCACTATTAAGATCATTTTGAGGCTTACTAGTTGACATGTAAGCCGCAAAACGCCCACTAGTTCACGAGTAAGATCATTTTCACGCTTACTAGTTGACATGTAAGGCCATAAACGTGCCCACTAGTTCACTAGTAAGATCATTTTGAGGCTTACTAGTTGACATGTAAGCCACAAAATGCCCACTAGTTCTCTAGTAAGATCATTTTGAGGCTTACTAGTGAAGATGTAAGCCACAAAACGCCCACTTGTTCACTAGTAAGATCATTTTGACGCTTACTAGTTAACATGTAAGCCACAAAACGCCCACTAGTTCACTAGTAAGATAATTTTGAGGCTTACTTGTTGACATGTAAGCCGCAAAATGCCCACTAGTTCACTCTTAAGATCATTTTGTGGCTTACTAGTTGACATGCAAGCCGCAAAACGCCCACTAGTTCACTAGTAAGATCATTTTGACGCTTACTAGTGAACATGTAAGGCCATAAATGTGCCCACTAGTTCACTAGTAAGATCATTTTGAGGCTTACTCGTTGACATGTAAGCCACAAAACGCTCACTAATTCACTAGTAAGGTCATTTTGACGCTTACTAGTGAACATGTAAGCCACAAAACGCCCACTAGTTCATTAGTAAGATCATTTTGAGGCTTACTTGTTGACATGTAAGCCGCAAAACGGCCACTAGTTCACTAGTAAGATCATTTTGACGCTTACTCGTGAACATGTAAGCCACAAAACGCCCACGAGTTCACTGGTAAGATCATTTTGAGGCTTACTAGTGAACATGTAAGGCCATAAATGTGCCCACTAGTTCACTGGTAAGATCATTTTGAGGCTTACTAGTTGACATATAAGCCGCAAAACCCCCACTAGTTCACTGGTAAGATCATTTTGAGGCTTACTTGTTGACATGTAAGCCGCAAAACGGCCACTAGTTCACTAGTAAGATCATTTTGACGCTTACTCGTGAACATGTAAGCCACAAAACGCCCACGAGTTCACTGGTAAGATCATTTTGAGGCTTACTAGTGAACATGTAAGGCCATAAATGTGCCCACTAGTTCACTGGTAAGATCATTCTGAGGCTTACTAGTTGACATGTAAGCCACAAAATCCCCACTAGTTCACTAGTAAGATCATTTTGAGGCTTACTAGTTGACATATAAGCCGCAAAACCCCCACTAGTTCACTGGTAAGATCGTTTTGAGGCTTACTAGTGAACATGTAAGGCCATAAATGTGCCCACTAGTTCACGAGTAAGATCATTTTGAGGCTTACTAGTTGACATGTAAGCCACAAAACGCCCACTAGTTCACTAGTAAGATCATTTTGAGTCTTACTAGTGAACATGTAAGCCACAAAACGCCCACTAGTTCACTAGTAAGATCATTTTGACGCTTACTAGTGAACATGTAAGCCACAAAACGCTCACTAGTTCATAAGTAAGGTCATTGTGACGCTTACTAGTGAACATGTCATCCACAAAAGAACCCACTAGTTCACTAGTAAGATCATTTTGAGGCTTACTAGTTGACATGTAAGCCACAAAACGCCCCTTAGCTCACTCGTAAGATCATTTTGAGGCTTACTAGTGAACATGTAAGCCACAAAACGCTCATTAGTTCACTAGTAAGGTCATTTTGACCCTTACTCGTGAACATGTAAGCCACAAAACGGCCACTAGTTCACTAGTAAGATCATTTTGAGGCTTACTATTGAACATGTAAGCCACAAAACGGCCACTAGTTCACTAGTAAGATCATTTTGAGGTTTACTTGTTGACATGTAAGCCGCAAAACGCCGACTAGTTCACTAGTAAGATCATTTTGACGCTTACTCGTGAACATGTAAGCCACAAAACGCCCACTAGTTCACTGGTAAGATACTTTTGAGGCTTACTAGTGAACATGTAAGGCCATAAATGTGCCCACTAGTTCACTGGTAAGATCATTTTGAGGCTTACTAGTTGACATATAAGCCGCAAAACCCCCACTAGTTCACTGGTAAGATCATTTTGAGGCTTACTTGTTGACATGTAAGCCGCAAAACGGCCACTAGTTCACTAGTAAGATCATTTTGACGCTTACTCGTGAACATGTAAGCCACAAAACGCCCACGAGTTCACTGGTAAGATCATTTTGAGGCTTACTAGTGAACATGTAAGGCCATAAATGTGCCCACTAGTTCACTGGTAAGATCATTCTGAGGCTTACTAGTTGACATGTAAGCCACAAAATCCCCACTAGTTCACTAGTAAGATCATTTTGAGGCTTACTAGTTGACATATAAGCCGCAAAACGCCCACTAGTTCAAGAGTAAGATCATTTTCACGCTTACTAGTTGACATGTAAGGCCATAAACGTGCCCACTAGTTCACTAGTAAGATCATTTTGAGGCTTACTAGTTGACATGTAAGCCACAAAATGCCCACTAGTTCTCTAGTAAGATCATTTTGAGGCTTACTAGTGAAGATGTAAGCCACAAAACGCCCACTTGTTCACTAGTAAGATCATTTTGACGCTTACTAGTTAACATGTAAGCCACAAAACGCCCACTAGTTCACTAGTAAGATAATTTTGAGGCTTACTTGTTGACATGTAAGCCGCAAAATGCCCACTAGTTCACTCTTAAGATCATTTTGTGGCTTACTAGTTGACATGCAAGCCGCAAAACGCCCACTAGTTCACTAGTAAGATCATTTTGACGCTTACTAGTGAACATGTAAGGCCATAAATGTGCCCACTAGTTCACTAGTAAGATCATTTTGAGGCTTACTCGTTGACATGTAAGCCACAAAACGCTCACTAATTCACTAGTAAGGTCATTTTGACGCTTACTAGTGAACATGTAAGCCACAAAACGCCCACTAGTTCATTAGTAAGATCATTTTGAGGCTTACTTGTTGACATGTAAGCCGCAAAACGGCCACTAGTTCACTAGTAAGATCATTTTGACGCTTACTCGTGAACATGTAAGCCACAAAACGCCCACGAGTTCACTGGTAAGATCATTTTGAGGCTTACTAGTGAACATGTAAGGCCATAAATGTGCCCACTAGTTCACTGGTAAGATCATTTTGAGGCTTACTAGTTGACATATAAGCCGCAAAACCCCCACTAGTTCACTGGTAAGATCATTTTGAGGCTTACTTGTTGACATGTAAGCCGCAAAACGGCCACTAGTTCACTAGTAAGATCATTTTGACGCTTACTCGTGAACATGTAAGCCACAAAACGCCCACGAGTTCACTGGTAAGATCATTTTGAGGCTTACTAGTGAACATGTAAGGCCATAAATGTGCCCACTAGTTCACTGGTAAGATCATTCTGAGGCTTACTAGTTGACATGTAAGCCACAAAATCCCCACTAGTTCACTAGTAAGATCATTTTGAGGCTTACTAGTTGACATGTAAGCCGCAAAACGCCCACTAGTTTACTGGTAAGATCATTTTGAGGCTTACTAGTGAACATGTAAGGCCATAAATGTGCCCACTAGTTCACTAGTAAGATCATTTTGAGGCTAACTAGTTGACATGTAAGCCACAAAACGCCCACTAGTTCAATAGTAAGATCATTTTGAGGCTTACAAGTGAAGATGTAAGCCACAAAACGCCCACTAGTTTACTAGTAAGATCATTTTGACGCTTACTAGTGAACACGGAAGGCCATAAATATGCCCACTAGTTCACTAGTAAGATCATATTGAGGCTTACTATTTGACATATAAGCCACAAAACGCCCACTAGTTCACTAGTAAGATCATTTTGAGGCTTACTAGTGAACATGTAAGCCACAAAACGCCCACTTGTTCACTAGTAAGATCATTTTGACGCTTACTAGTGAACATGTAAGCCACAAAACGCTCACTAGTTCACAAGTAAGGTCATTGTGACGCTTACTAGTGAATACGTAAGCCACAAAAGAACCCACTAGTTCACTATTAAGATCATTTTGAGGCTTACTAGTTGACATGTAAGCCGCAAAACGCCCACTAGTTCACGAGTAAGATCATTTTCACGCTTACTAGTTGACATGTAAGGCCATAAACGTGCCCACTAGTTCACTAGTAAGATCATTTTGAGGCTTACTAGTTGACATGTAAGCCACAAAATGCCCACTAGTTCTCTAGTAAGATCATTTTGAGGCTTACTAGTGAAGATGTAAGCCACAAAACGCCCACTTGTTCACTAGTAAGATCATTTTGACGCTTACTAGTTAACATGTAAGCCACAAAACGCCCACTAGTTCACTAGTAAGATAATTTTGAGGCTTACTTGTTAACATGTAAGCCGCAAAATGCCCACTAGTTCACTCTTAAGATCATTTTGTGGCTTACTAGTTGACATGCAAGCCGCAAAACGCCCACTAGTTCACTAGTAAGATCATTTTGACGCTTACTAGTGAACATGTAAGGCCATAAATGTGCCCACTAGTTCACTAGTAAGATCATTTTGAGGCTTACTCGTTGACATGTAAGCCACAAAACGCTCACTAATTCACTAGTAAGGTCATTTTGACGCTTACTAGTGAACATGTAAGCCACAAAACGCCCACTAGTTCATTAATAAGATCATTTTGAGGCTTACTTGTTGACATGTAAGCCGCAAAACGGCCACTAGTTCACTAGTAAGATCATTTTGACGCTTACTCGTGAACATGTAAGCCACAAAACGCCCACGAGTTCACTGGTAAGATCATTTTGAGGCTTACTAGTGAACATGTAAGGCCATAAATGTGCCCACTAGTTCACTGGTAAGATCATTTTGAGGCTTACTAGTTGACATATAAGCCGCAAAACCCCCACTAGTTCACTGGTAAGATCATTTTGAGGCTTACTTGTTGACATGTAAGCCGCAAAACGGCCACTAGTTCACTAGTAAGATCATTTTGACGCTTACTCGTGAACATGTAAGCCACAAAACGCCCACGAGTTCACTGGTAAGATCATTTTGAGGCTTACTAGTGAACATGTAAGGCCATAAATGTGCCCACTAGTTCACTGGTAAGATCATTCTGAGGCTTACTAGTTGACATGTAAGCCACAAAATCCCCACTAGTTCACTAGTAAGATCATTTTGAGGCTAACTAGTTGACATGTAAGCCACAAAACGCCCACTAGTTCAATAGTAAGATCATTTTGAGGCTTACAAGTGAAGATGTAAGCCACAAAACGCCCACTAGTTTACTAGTAAGATCATTTTGACGCTTACTAGTGAACACGGAAGGCCATAAATATGCCCACTAGTTCACTAGTAAGATCATATTGAGGCTTACTATTTGACATATAAGCCACAAAACGCCCACTAGTTCACTAGTAAGATCATTTTGAGGCTTACTAGTGAACATGTAAGCCACAAAACGCCCACTTGTTCACTAGTAAGATCATTTTGACGCTTACTAGTGAACATGTAAGCCACAAAACGCTCACTAGTTCACAAGTAAGGTCATTGTGACGCTTACTAGTGAACACGTAAGCCACAAAAGAACCCACTAGTTCACTATTAAGATCATTTTGAGGCTTACTAGTTGACATGTAAGCCGCAAAACGCCCACTAGTTCACGAGTAAGATCATTTTCACGCTTACTAGTTGACATGTAAGGCCATAAACGTGCCCACTAGTTCACTAGTAAGATCATTTTGAGGCTTACTAGTTGACATGTAAGCCACAAAATGCCCACTAGTTCTCTAGTAAGATCATTTTGAGGCTTACTAGTGAAGATGTAAGCCACAAAACGCCCACTTGTTCACTAGTAAGATCATTTTGACGCTTACTAGTTAACATGTAAGCCACAAAACGCCCACTAGTTCACTAGTAAGATAATTTTGAGGCTTACTTGTTGACATGTAAGCCGCAAAATGCCCACTAGTTCACTCTTAAGATCATTTTGTGGCTTACTAGTTGACATGCAAGCCGCAAAACGCCCACTAGTTCACTAGTAAGATCATTTTGACGCTTACTAGTGAACATGTAAGGCCATAAATGTGCCCACTAGTTCACTAGTAAGATCATTTTGAGGCTTACTCGTTGACATGTAAGCCACAAAACGCTCACTAATTCACTAGTAAGGTCATTTTGACGCTTACTAGTGAACATGTAAGCCACAAAACGCCCACTAGTTCATTAGTAAGATCATTTTGAGGCTTACTTGTTGACATGTAAGCCGCAAAACGGCCACTAGTTCACTAGTAAGATCATTTTGACGCTTACTCGTGAACATGTAAGCCACAAAACGCCCACGAGTTCACTGGTAAGATCATTTTGAGGCTTACTAGTGAACATGTAAGGCCATAAATGTGCCCACTAGTTCACTGGTAAGATCATTTTGAGGCTTACTAGTTGACATATAAGCCGCAAAACCCCCACTAGTTCACTGGTAAGATCATTTTGAGGCTTACTTGTTGACATGTAAGCCGCAAAACGGCCACTAGTTCACTAGTAAGATCATTTTGACGCTTACTCGTGAACATGTAAGCCACAAAACGCCCACGAGTTCACTGGTAAGATCATTTTGAGGCTTACTAGTGAACATGTAAGGCCATAAATGTGCCCACTAGTTCACTGGTAAGATCATTCTGAGGCTTACTAGTTGACATGTAAGCCACAAAATCCCCACTAGTTCACTAGTAAGATCATTTTGAGGCTTACTAGTTGACATATAAGCCGCAAAACGCCCACTAGTTCACGAGTAAGATCATTTTCACGCTTACTAGTTGACATGTAAGGCCATAAACGTGCCCACTAGTTCACTAGTAAGATCATTTTGAGGCTTACTAGTTGACATGTAAGCCACAAAATGCCCACTAGTTCTCTAGTAAGATCATTTTGAGGCTTACTAGTGAAGATGTAAGCCACAAAACGCCCACTTGTTCACTAGTAAGATCATTTTGACGCTTACTAGTTAACATGTAAGCCACAAAACGCCCACTAGTTCACTAGTAAGATAATTTTGAGGCTTACTTGTTGACATGTAAGCCGCAAAATGCCCACTAGTTCACTCTTAAGATCATTTTGTGGCTTACTAGTTGACATGCAAGCCGCAAAACGCCCACTAGTTCACTAGTAAGATCATTTTGACGCTTACTAGTGAACATGTAAGGCCATAAATGTGCCCACTAGTTCACTAGTAAGATCATTTTGAGGCTTACTCGTTGACATGTAAGCCACAAAACGCTCACTAATTCACTAGTAAGGTCATTTTGACGCTTACTAGTGAACATGTAAGCCACAAAACGCCCACTAGTTCATTAGTAAGATCATTTTGAGGCTTACTTGTTGACATGTAAGCCGCAAAACGGCCACTAGTTCACTAGTAAGATCATTTTGACGCTTACTCGTGAACATGTAAGCCACAAAACGCCCACGAGTTCACTGGTAAGATCATTTTGAGGCTTACTAGTGAACATGTAAGGCCATAAATGTGCCCACTAGTTCACTGGTAAGATCATTTTGAGGCTTACTAGTTGACATATAAGCCGCAAAACCCCCACTAGTTCACTGGTAAGATCATTTTGAGGCTTACTTGTTGACATGTAAGCCGCAAAACGGCCACTAGTTCACTAGTAAGATCATTTTGACGCTTACTCGTGAACATGTAAGCCACAAAACGCCCACGAGTTCACTGGTAAGATCATTTTGAGGCTTACTAGTGAACATGTAAGGCCATAAATGTGCCCACTAGTTCACTGGTAAGATCATTCTGAGGCTTACTAGTTGACATGTAAGCCACAAAATCCCCACTAGTTCACTAGTAAGATCATTTTGAGGCTTACTAGTTGACATATAAGCCGCAAAACCCCCACTAGTTCACTGGTAAGATCGTTTTGAGGCTTACTAGTGAACATGTAAGGCCATAAATGTGCCCACTAGTTCACGAGTAAGATCATTTTGAGGCTTACTAGTTGACATGTAAGCCACAAAACGCCCACTAGTTCACTAGTAAGATCATTTTGAGTCTTACTAGTGAACATGTAAGCCACAAAACGCCCACTAGTTCACTAGTAAGATCATTTTGACGCTTACTAGTGAACATGTAAGCCACAAAACGCTCACTAGTTCATAAGTAAGGTCATTGTGACGCTTACTAGTGAACATGTCATCCACAAAAGAACCCACTAGTTCACTAGTAAGATCATTTTGAGGCTTACTAGTTGACATGTAAGCCACAAAACGCCCCTTAGCTCACTCGTAAGATCATTTTGAGGCTTACTAGTGAACATGTAAGCCACAAAACGCTCATTAGTTCACTAGTAAGGTCATTTTGACCCTTACTCGTGAACATGTAAGCCACAAAACGGCCACTAGTTCACTAGTAAGATCATTTTGAGGCTTACTATTGAACATGTAAGCCACAAAACGGCCACTAGTTCACTAGTAAGATCATTTTGAGGTTTACTTGTTGACATGTAAGCCGCAAAACGCCGACTAGTTCACTAGTAAGATCATTTTGACGCTTACTCGTGAACATGTAAGCCACAAAACGCCCACTAGTTCACTGGTAAGATACTTTTGAGGCTTACTAGTGAACATGTAAGGCCATAAATGTGCCCACTAGTTCACTGGTAAGATCATTTTGAGGCTTACTAGTTGACATATAAGCCGCAAAACCCCCACTAGTTCACTGGTAAGATCATTTTGAGGCTTACTTGTTGACATGTAAGCCGCAAAACGGCCACTAGTTCACTAGTAAGATCATTTTGACGCTTACTCGTGAACATGTAAGCCACAAAACGCCCACGAGTTCACTGGTAAGATCAATTTGAGGCTTACTAGTGAACATGTAAGGCCATAAATGTGCCCACTAGTTCACTGGTAAGATCATTCTGAGGCTTACTAGTTGACATGTAAGCCACAAAATCCCCACTAGTTCACTAGTAAGATCATTTTGAGGCTTACTAGTTGACATATAAGCCGCAAAACGCCCACTAGTTCACGAGTAAGATCATTTTCACGCTTACTAGTTGACATGTAAGGCCATAAACGTGCCCACTAGTTCACTAGTAAGATCATTTTGAGGCTTACTAGTTGACATGTAAGCCACAAAATGCCCACTAGTTCTCTAGTAAGATCATTTTGAGGCTTACTAGTGAAGATGTAAGCCACAAAACGCCCACTTGTTCACTAGTAAGATCATTTTGACGCTTACTAGTTAACATGTAAGCCACAAAACGCCCACTAGTTCACTAGTAAGATAATTTTGAGGCTTACTTGTTGACATGTAAGCCGCAAAATGCCCACTAGTTCACTCTTAAGATCATTTTGTGGCTTACTAGTTGACATGCAAGCCGCAAAACGCCCACTAGTTCACTAGTAAGATCATTTTGACGCTTACTAGTGAACATGTAAGGCCATAAATGTGCCCACTAGTTCACTAGTAAGATCATTTTGAGGCTTACTCGTTGACATGTAAGCCACAAAACGCTCACTAATTCACTAGTAAGGTCATTTTGACGCTTACTAGTGAACATGTAAGCCACAAAACGCCCACTAGTTCATTAGTAAGATCATTTTGAGGCTTACTTGTTGACATGTAAGCCGCAAAACGGCCACTAGTTCACTAGTAAGATCATTTTGACGCTTACTCGTGAACATGTAAGCCACAAAACGCCCACTAGTTCACTAGTAAGATCATTTTGACGCTTACTCGTGAACATGTAAGCCACAAAACGCCCACGAGTTCACTGGTAAGATCATTTTGAGGCTTACTAGTGAACATGTAAGGCCATAAATGTGCCCACTAGTTCACTGGTAAGATCATTCTGAGGCTTACTAGTTGACATGTAAGCCACAAAATCCCCACTAGTTCACTAGTAAGATCATTTTGAGGCTTACTAGTTGACATATAAGCCGCAAAACGCCCACTAGTTCACGAGTAAGATCATTTTCACGCTTACTAGTTGACATGTAAGGCCATAAACGTGCCCACTAGTTCACTAGTAAGATCATTTTGAGGCTTACTAGTTGACATGTAAGCCACAAAATGCCCACTAGTTCTCTAGTAAGATCATTTTGAGGCTTACTAGTGAAGATGTAAGCCACAAAACGCCCACTTGTTCACTAGTAAGATCATTTTGACGCTTACTAGTTAACATGTAAGCCACAAAACGCCCACTAGTTCACTAGTAAGATAATTTTGAGGCTTACTTGTTGACATGTAAGCCGCAAAATGCCCACTAGTTCACTCTTAAGATCATTTTGTGGCTTACTAGTTGACATGCAAGCCGCAAAACGCCCACTAGTTCACTAGTAAGATCATTTTGACGCTTACTAGTGAACATGTAAGGCCATAAATGTGCCCACTAGTTCACTAGTAAGATCATTTTGAGGCTTACTCGTTGACATGTAAGCCACAAAACGCTCACTAATTCACTAGTAAGGTCATTTTGACGCTTACTAGTGAACATGTAAGCCACAAAACGCCCACTAGTTCATTAGTAAGATCATTTTGAGGCTTACTTGTTGACATGTAAGCCGCAAAACGGCCACTAGTTCACTAGTAAGATCATTTTGACGCTTACTCGTGAACATGTAAGCCACAAAACGCCCACGAGTTCACTGGTAAGATCATTTTGAGGCTTACTAGTGAACATGTAAGGCCATAAATGTGCCCACTAGTTCACTGGTAAGATCATTTTGAGGCTTACTAGTTGACATATAAGCCGCAAAACCCCCACTAGTTCACTGGTAAGATCATTTTGAGGCTTACTTGTTGACATGTAAGCCGCAAAACGGCCACTAGTTCACTAGTAAGATCATTTTGACGCTTACTCGTGAACATGTAAGCCACAAAACGCCCACGAGTTCACTGGTAAGATCATTTTGAGGCTTACTAGTGAACATGTAAGGCCATAAATGTGCCCACTAGTTCACTGGTAAGATCATTCTGAGGCTTACTAGTTGACATGTAAGCCACAAAATCCCCACTAGTTCACTAGTAAGATCATTTTGAGGCTTACTAGTTGACATATAAGCCGCAAAACCCCCACTAGTTCACTGGTAAGATCGTTTTGAGGCTTACTAGTGAACATGTAAGGCCATAAATGTGCCCACTAGTTCACGAGTAAGATCATTTTGAGGCTTACTAGTTGACATGTAAGCCACAAAACGCCCACTAGTTCACTAGTAAGATCATTTTGAGTCTTACTAGTGAACATGTAAGCCACAAAACGCCCACTAGTTCACTAGTAAGATCATTTTGACGCTTACTAGTGAACATGTAAGCCACAAAACGCTCACTAGTTCATAAGTAAGGTCATTGTGACGCTTACTAGTGAACATGTCATCCACAAAAGAACCCACTAGTTCACTAGTAAGATCATTTTGAGGCTTACTAGTTGACATGTAAGCCACAAAACGCCCCTTAGCTCACTCGTAAGATCATTTTGAGGCTTACTAGTGAACATGTAAGCCACAAAACGCTCATTAGTTCACTAGTAAGGTCATTTTGACCCTTACTCGTGAACATGTAAGCCACAAAACGGCCACTAGTTCACTAGTAAGATCATTTTGAGGCTTACTATTGAACATGTAAGCCACAAAACGGCCACTAGTTCACTAGTAAGATCATTTTGAGGTTTACTTGTTGACATGTAAGCCGCAAAACGCCGACTAGTTCACTAGTAAGATCATTTTGACGCTTACTCGTGAACATGTAAGCCACAAAACGCCCACTAGTTCACTGGTAAGATACTTTTGAGGCTTACTAGTGAACATGTAAGGCCATAAATGTGCCCACTAGTTCACTGGTAAGATCATTTTGAGGCTTACTAGTTGACATATAAGCCGCAAAACCCCCACTAGTTCACTGGTAAGATCATTTTGAGGCTTACTTGTTGACATGTAAGCCGCAAAACGGCCACTAGTTCACTAGTAAGATCATTTTGACGCTTACTCGTGAACATGTAAGCCACAAAACGCCCACGAGTTCACTGGTAAGATCAATTTGAGGCTTACTAGTGAACATGTAAGGCCATAAATGTGCCCACTAGTTCACTGGTAAGATCATTCTGAGGCTTACTAGTTGACATGTAAGCCACAAAATCCCCACTAGTTCACTAGTAAGATCATTTTGAGGCTTACTAGTTGACATATAAGCCGCAAAACGCCCACTAGTTCACGAGTAAGATCATTTTCACGCTTACTAGTTGACATGTAAGGCCATAAACGTGCCCACTAGTTCACTAGTAAGATCATTTTGAGGCTTACTAGTTGACATGTAAGCCACAAAATGCCCACTAGTTCTCTAGTAAGATCATTTTGAGGCTTACTAGTGAAGATGTAAGCCACAAAACGCCCACTTGTTCACTAGTAAGATCATTTTGACGCTTACTAGTTAACATGTAAGCCACAAAACGCCCACTAGTTCACTAGTAAGATAATTTTGAGGCTTACTTGTTGACATGTAAGCCGCAAAATGCCCACTAGTTCACTCTTAAGATCATTTTGTGGCTTACTAGTTGACATGCAAGCCGCAAAACGCCCACTAGTTCACTAGTAAGATCATTTTGACGCTTACTAGTGAACATGTAAGGCCATAAATGTGCCCACTAGTTCACTAGTAAGATCATTTTGAGGCTTACTCGTTGACATGTAAGCCACAAAACGCTCACTAATTCACTAGTAAGGTCATTTTGACGCTTACTAGTGAACATGTAAGCCACAAAACGCCCACTAGTTCATTAGTAAGATCATTTTGAGGCTTACTTGTTGACATGTAAGCCGCAAAACGGCCACTAGTTCACTAGTAAGATCATTTTGACGCTTACTCGTGAACATGTAAGCCACAAAACGCCCACGAGTTCACTGGTAAGATCATTTTGAGGCTTACTAGTGAACATGTAAGGCCATAAATGTGCCCACTAGTTCACTGGTAAGATCATTCTGAGGCTTACTAGTTGACATGTAAGCCACAAAATCCCCACTAGTTCACTAGTAAGATCATTTTGAGGCTTACTAGTTGACATATAAGCCGCAAAACCCCCACTAGTTCACTGGTAAGATCGTTTTGAGGCTTACTAGTGAACATGTAAGGCCATAAATGTGCCCACTAGTTCACGAGTAAGATCATTTTGAGGCTTACTAGTTGACATGTAAGCCACAAAACGCCCACTAGTTCACTAGTAAGATCATTTTGAGTCTTACTAGTGAACATGTAAGCCACAAAACGCCCACTAGTTCACTAGTAAGATCATTTTGACGCTTACTAGTGAACATGTAAGCCACAAAACGCTCACTAGTTCATAAGTAAGGTCATTGTGACGCTTACTAGTGAACATGTCATCCACAAAAGAACCCACTAGTTCACTAGTAAGATCATTTTGAGGCTTACTAGTTGACATGTAAGCCACAAAACGCCCCTTAGCTCACTCGTAAGATCATTTTGAGGCTTACTAGTGAACATGTAAGCCACAAAACGCTCATTAGTTCACTAGTAAGGTCATTTTGACCCTTACTCGTGAACATGTAAGCCACAAAACGGCCACTAGTTCACTAGTAAGATCATTTTGAGGCTTACTATTGAACATGTAAGCCACAAAACGGCCACTAGTTCACTAGTAAGATCATTTTGAGGTTTACTTGTTGACATGTAAGCCGCAAAACGCCGACTAGTTCACTAGTAAGATCATTTTGACGCTTACTCGTGAACATGTAAGCCACAAAACGCCCACTAGTTCACTGGTAAGATACTTTTGAGGCTTACTAGTGAACATGTAAGGCCATAAATGTGCCCACTAGTTCACTAGTAAGATCATTTTGAGGCTTACTACTTGACATGTAAGCCGCAAAACGCCCACTAGTTCACTAGTAAGATCATTTTGAGGCTTACTAGGTGACATGTAAGCCACAAAATGCCCACTAGTTCACTAGTAAGATCATTTTGACGCTTACTAGTGAACATGTAAGGCCATAAATGTGCCCACTAGTTCACTAGTAGGATCATTTTGACGCTTACTAGTGAACATGTAAGGCCATAAATGTGCCCACTAGTTCACTCGTAAGATCATTTTGAGGCTTACTAATTGACATGTAAGCCACAAAACGCCCACTAGTAAGATCATTTTGAGGCGTACTAGTTGACATGTAAGCCGCAAAACGCCCACTAGTTCACGAGTAAGATCATTTTGAGGCTTACTAGTGAAGATATAAGGCTATAAATGTGCCCACTAGTTCACTAGTAAGATAATTTTGAGGCTTACTAGTTGACATGTAAGCCACAAAACGCCCACTAGTTCACTAGTAAGATCATTTTGACGCTTACTAGTGAACATATAAGGCCATAAATGTGCCCACTAGTTCACTAGTAAGATCATTTTGAGGCTTACTAGTTGACATGTAAGCCACAAAACGCTCACTAATTCACTAGTAAGGTCATTTTGACGCTTACTAGTGAACATGTAAGCCACAAAACGCCCACTAGTTCATTAGTAAGATCATTTTGAGGTTTACTTGTTGACATGTAAGCCGCAAAACGCCGACTAGTTCACTAGTAAGATCATTTTGACGCTTACTCGTGAACATGTAAGCCACAAAACGCCCACTAGTTCACTGGTAAGATACTTTTGAGGCTTACTAGTGAACATGTAAGGCCATAAATGTGCCCACTAGTTCACTAGTAAGATCATTTTGAGGCTTACTGGTTGACATGTAAGCCACAAAACGCCCCTTAGCTCACTCGTAAGATCATTTTGAGGCTTACTAGTTGACATGTAAGCCACAAAACGCCCACTAGTTCACTAGTAAGGTCATTTTGAGGCTTACTAGTGAAGATGTAAGCCACAAAACGCCTACTAGTTCACTAGTAAGATCATTTTGACGCTTACTAGTGAACATGTAAGGCACAAAACGCTCACTAGTTCACTAGTAAGGTCATTTTGACGCTTACTAGTGAACATGTAAGCCACAAAACGCCCACTAGTTCACTAGTAAGATCATTTTGACTCTTACTAGTGAACATGTAAGGCCATAAATGTGCCCACTAGTTCACTAGTAAGATCATTTTGACGCTTACTAGTGAGCATGTAAGGCCATAAATGTGCCCACTAGTTCACTAGTAAGATCATTTTGACGCTTACTAGTGAACATGTAAGGCCATAAATGTGCCCACTAGTTCACTAGTAAGATCATTTTGAGGCTTACTAATTGACATGTAAGCCACAAAACGCCCACTAGTTCACTAGTAAGATCATTTTGAGGCTTACTAGTTGACATGTAAGCCACAAAATGCCCACTAGTTCACTAGTAAGATCATTTCGACGCTTACTAGTGAACATGTAAGGCCATAAATGTGCCCACTAGTTCACTAGTAAGATCATTTTGAGGCTTACTAATTGACATGTAAGCCACAAAACGCCCACTAGTTCACTAGTAAGATCATTTTGAGGCGTACTAGTTGACATGTAAGCCGCAAAACGCCCACTAGTTCACGAGTAAGATCATTTTGAGGCTTACTAGTGAAAATGTAAGGCTATAAATGTGCCCACTAGTTCACTAGTGAGATCATTTTGACGCTTACTAGTGAACATGTAAGGCTATAAATGTGCCCACTAGTTCACTAGTAAGATAATTTTGAGGCTTACTAGTTGACATGTAAGCCACAAAACGCCCACTAGTTCACTAGTAAGATCATTTTGACGCTTACTAGTGAACATGTAAGGCCATAAATGTGCCCACTAGTTCACTAGTAAGATCATTTTGAGGCTTACTAGTTGACATGTAAGCCACAAAACGCTCACTAATTCACTAGTAAGGTCATTTTGACGCTTACTAGTGAACATGTAAGCCACAAAACGCCCACTAGTTCATTAGTAAGATCATTTTGAGGTTTACTTGTTGAAATGTAAGCCGCAAAACGCAGACTAGTTCACTAGTAAGATCATTTTGACGCTTATTCGTGAACATGTAAGCCACAAAACGCCCACTAGTTCACTGGTAAGATACTTTTGAGGCTTACTAGTGAACATGTAAGGCCATAAATGTGCCCAGAAGTTCACTAGTAAGATCATTTTGAGGCTTACTGGTTGACATGTAAGCCACAAAACGCCCCTTAGCTCACTCGTAAGATCATTTTGAGGCTTACTAGTTGACATGTAAGTCACAAAACGCCCACTAGTTCACGAGTAAGATCATTTTGAGGCTTACGAGTGAAGATGTAAGCCACAAAACGCCCACTAGTTCACTAGTAAGATCATTTTGACGCTTACTAGTGAACACGTAAGGCCATAAATGTGCCCACTATTTCACTAGTAAGATCATTTTGAGGCTTACTAGTGAACATGTAAGCCACAAAACGCCCACTAGTTCACTAGTAAGATCATTTTGAGGCTTACTTGTTGACATGTAAGCCGCAAAACGCCCACTAGTTCACTCGTAAGATCATTTTGAGGCTTACTAGTTGACATGCAAGCCGCAAAATGCCCACTAGTTCACTAGTAAGATCATTTTGACGCTTACTAGTGAATATGTAAGGCCATAAATGTGCCCACTAGTTCACTAGTAAGATCATTTTGAGGCTTACTAGTTGACATGTAAGCCACAAAACGCTCACTAATTCACTAGTAAGGTCATTTTGACGCTTACTAGTGAACATGTAAGCCACAAAACGCCCACTAGTTCATTAGTAAGATAATTTTGAGGCTTACTTGTTGACATGTAAGCCGCAAAACGCCCACTAGTTCACTAGTAAGATCATTATGAGGCTTACTAGTTGACATGTAAGCCACAAAATCCCCACTAGTTCACTAGTAAGATCATTTTGAGGCTTACTAGTTGACATGTAAGCCGCAAAACGCCCACTAGTTCACTGGTAAGATCATTTTGAGGCTTACTAGTGAACATGTAAGGCCATAAATGTGCCCACTAGTTCACTAGTAAGATCATTATGAGGCTTACTAGTTGACATGTAAGCCACAAACGCCCACTAGTTCACTAGTAAGATCATTTTGAGGCTTACGAGTGAAGATGTAAGCCACAAAACGCCAACTAGTTCACTAGTAAGATCATTTTGAGGCTTACTAGTTGACATGTAAGCCACAAAACGCTCACTAATTCACTAGTAAGGTCATTTTGACGCTTACTAGTGAACATGTAAGCCACAAAACGCCCACTAGTTCATTAGTAAGATCATTTTGAGGTTTACTTGTTGACATGTAAGCCGCAAAACACCCACTAGTTCACTAGTAAGATCATTTTGACGCTTACTCGTGAACATGTAAGCCACAAAACGCCCACTAGTATATTAGTAAGATCATTTTGAGGCTTACAAGTGAACATGTACGGCCATCAATGTTCCAACTAGTTCACTCGTAAGATCATTTTGGGGCTTACTAGTTGACATGTAAGCCACAAAATCCCCACTAGTTCACTAGTAAGATCATTTTGAGGCTTACTAGTTGACATGTAAGCCGAAAAACGCCCACTAGTTCACTGGTAAGATCATTTTGAGGCTAACTAGTTGACATGTAAGCCACAAAACGCCCACTAGTTCACTAGTAAGATCATTTTGAGGCTTACAAGTGAAGATGTAAGCCACAAAACGCCCACTCGTTTACTAGTAAGATCATTTTTTGCGCCAGTAATGGGCAGCATTTTTCACAACCCCGATTTGTTCAGTGGCTATGTCAGCGCTGTTGGACAGTTGGCGTCGGTGCGGCTGGATGGATGGCCGCTGAAGTTGAGGATGAGGAGAGAGGAGCGTTGGCGAAGAGCACCGATGCGTATTTGGAACCGTGAGTCGCCGCTTGGAATTGAAGTGGATTTCCATGGGACAGGAGAAGTGAACCAATCTCTTTTTTCGTCAATGGATGCTACAGCTTCTTGTTGACTTTGAAACTTAGCTTGTAGCCGACGTGTGCTCATTTTGAGCATGACGTCTCTGATCCACTGATTAAAGGACACTTTGATTCTCTCCTCTTTCATCTTAAACCGCTTCAAACAACAAAGCGTGTGACGGAAAAGTGGTTAGGACTGCACGACTGTTTGTGTTTTATGTTGTGTGTTGTGTTTATTATTTTACTTTATGTTAACTGTTTTGTAAAGCGCTTTGTTACAGCTGCCGCTGTTGTGAAAGCGCTATATAAATCAGAATGTATTGTATTGTATTGTATTGTATTTTGACGCTTACTAGTGAACACGTAAGGCCATAAATGTGCCCACTAGTTCACTAGTAAGATCATATTGAGGCTTACTATTTGACATGTAAGTCACAAAACGCCCACTAGTTCACTAGTAAGATCATTTTGAGGCTTACTAGTGAACATGTAAGCCACAAAACGCCCACTAGTTCACTAGTAAGATCATTTTGAGGCTTACTAGTGAACATGTAAGCCACAAAACGCCCACTAGTTCACTAGTAAGGTCATTTTGACGCTTACTCGTGAACATGTAAGCCACAAATTGTCACTAGTTCACTAGTAAGGTCATTTTGACGCTTACTAGTTAACATGTAAGCCACAAAACGCCCACTAGTTCACTGGTAAGATCATTTTGAGGCTTACTAGTGAACATGTAAGGCCATAAATGTGCCCACTAGTTCACTAGTAAGATCATTTTGAGGCTTACTAGTTGACATGTAAGCCACAAACGCCCACTAGTTCACTAGTAAGATCATTTTGAGGCTTACGAGTGAAGATGTAAGCCACAAAACGCCCACTAGTTCACTAGTAAGATCATTTTGAGGCTTACTAGTTGACATGTAAGCCACAAAACGCTCACTAATTCACTAGTAAGGTCATTTTGACGCTTACTAGTGAACATGTAAGCCACAAAACGCCCACTAGTTCATTAGTAAGATCATTTTGAGGTTTACTTGTTGACATGTAAGCCGCAAAACTCCCACTAGTTCACTCGTAAGATCATTTTGAGGCTTACTAGTTGACATGCAAGCGGCAAAACACCCACTAGTTCACTAGTAAGATCACTTTGACGCTTACTCGTGAACATGTAAGCCACAAAACGCCCACTAGTATACTAGTAAGATCATTTTGAGGCTTACAAGTGAACATGTACGGCCATCAATGTTCCCACTAGTTCACTCGTAAGATCATTTTGGGGCTTACTAGTTGACATGTAAGCCACAAAATCCCCACTAGTTCACTAGTAAGATCATTTTGAGGCTTACTAGTTGACATGTAAGCCGCAAAACGCCCACTAGTTCACTGGTAAGATCATTTTGAGGCTAACTAGTTGACATGTAAGCCACAAAACGCCCACTAGTTCACTAGTAAGATCATTTTGAGGCTTACAAGTGAAGATGTAAGCCACAAAACGCCCACTCGTTTACTAGTAAGATCATTTTGACGCTTACTAGTGAACACGTAAGGCCATAAATGTGCCCACTAGTTCACTAGTAAGATCATATTGAGGCTTACTATTTGACATGTAAGTCACAAAACGCCCACTAGTTCACTAGTAAGATCATTTTGAGGCTTACTAGTGAACATGTAAGCCACAAAACGCCCACTAGTTCACTAGTAAGGTCATTTTGACGCTTACTCGTGAACATGTAAGCCACAAATTGTCACTAGTTCACTAGTAAGGTCATTTTGACGCTTACCCGTGAACATGTAAGCCACAGAACGCCCACTAGTTCACTAGTAAGATCATTTTGAGGCTTACTAGTGAACATGTAAGGCCATAAATGTGCCCACTAGTTCACTAGTAAGATCATTTTGACGCCTACTAGTGAACATGTAAGCCACAAAACACTCACTAGTTCACTAGTAAGGTCATTTTGACACTTACTAGTGAACATGTAAGCCACAAAACGCTCACTAGTTCACTAGTAAGATCATTTTGAGGCTTACTAGTGAACATGTAAGGCCATAAATGTGCCCACTAGTTCACTAGTAAGATCATTTTGAGGCTTAGTAATTGAAATGTAAGCCACAAAATGCCCACTAGTTCACTAGTAAGATCATTGTGAGGCTTACTAGTTGACATGTAAGCCGCAAAACGCCCACGAGTTCATTAGTAAGATCATTATGAGGCTTACTTGTTGACATGTAAGCCGCAAAACGCCCACTAGTTCACTCGTAAGATCATTTTGATGCTTACTAGTTGACATGCAAGCCGCAAAACGCCCACTAGTTCACTAGTAAGATCATTTTGACGCTTACTCGTGAACATGTAAGCCACAAAACGCCCACTAGTTCACTAGTAAGGTCATTTTGACGCTTACTAGTGAACATGTAAGCCACAAAACGCCCACTAGTTCATTAGGAAGATCATTTTGAGGCTTACTTGTTGACATGTAAGCCGCAAAACGCCCACTAGTTCACTAGTAAGATCATTTTGACGCTTACTCGTGAACATGTAAGCCACAAAACGGCCACTAGTTCACTGGTAAGATAATTTTGAGGCTTACTAGTGAACATTTAAGCCACAAAACGCCCACTAGTTCACTAGTAAGATCATTTTGAGGCTTACTAGTTGACATGTAAGCCACAAAATCCCCACTAGTTCACTAGTAAGATCATTTTGAGGCTTACTAGTTGACATGTAAGCCGCAAAACGACCACTAGTTCACTGGTAAGATCATTTTGAGGCTTACTAGTGAACATGTAAGGCCATAAATGTGCCCACTAGTTCACTAGTAAGATCATTTTGAGGCTTACTAGTTGACATGTAAGCCACAAACGCCCACTAGTTCACTGGTAAGATCATTTTGAGGCTTACGAGTGAAGATGTAAGCCACAAAACGCCCACTAGTTCACTAGTAAGATCATTTTGAGGCTTACTAGTTGACATGTAAGCCACATAACGCTCACTAATTCACTAGTAAGGTCATTTTGACGCTTACTAGTGAACATGTAAGCCACAAAACGCCCACTAGTTCATTAGTAAGATAATTTTGAGGCTTCCTTGTTGACATGTAAGCCGCAAAACTCCCACTAGTTCACTCGTAAGATAATTTTGAGGCTTACTAGTTGACATGCAAGCCGCAAAACACCCACTAGTTCACTAGTAAGATCATTTTCACGCTTACTCGTGAAGATGTAAGCCACAAAACGCCCACTACTATCCTAGTAAGATCATTTTGAGGCTTACAAGTGAACATGTAAGGCCATAAATGTGCCCACTAGTTCACTCGTAAGATCATTTTGGGGCTTACTAGTTGACATGTAAGCCACAAAATCCCCACTAGTTCACTAGTAAGATCATTTTGAGGCTTACTAGTTGACATGTAAGCCGCAAAACGCCCACTAGTTTACTGGTAAGATCATTTTGAGGCTTACTAGTGAACATGTAAGGCCATAAATGTGCCCACTAGTTCACTAGTAAGATCATTTTGAGGCTAACTAGTTGACATGTAAGCCACAAAACGCCCACTAGTTCAATAGTAAGATCATTTTGAGGCTTACAAGTGAAGATGTAAGCCACAAAACGCCCACTAGTTTACTAGTAAGATCATTTTGACGCTTACTAGTGAACACGTAAGGCCATAAATGTGCCCACTACTTCACTAGTAAGATCATTTTGAGGCTTACTAGTTGACATGTAAGCCGCAAAACGCCCACTAGTTCACTGGTAAGATCATTTTGAGGCTTACTAGTTGACATGTAAGCCGCAAAACGCCCACTAGTTCACGAGTAAGATCATTTTCACGCTTACTAGTTGACATGTAAGGCCATAAACGTGCCCACTAGTTCACTAGTAAGATCATTTTGAGGCTTACTAGTTGACCTGTAAGCCACAAAATGCCCACTAGTTCTCTAGTAAGATCATTTTGAGGCTTACTAGTGAAGATGTAAGCCACAAAACGCCCACTTGTTCACTAGTAAGATCATTTTGACGCTTACTAGTTAACATGTAAGCCACAAAACGCCCACTAGTTCACTCGTAAGATAATTTTGAGGCTTACTTGTTGACATGTAAGCCGCAAAATGCCCACTAGTTCACTCGTAAGATCATTTTGAGGCTTACTAGTTGACATGCAAGCCGCAAAACGCCCACTAGTTCACTGGTAAGATCATTTTGACGCTTACTGGTGAACATGTAAGGCCATAAATGTGCCCACTAGTTCACTAGTAAGATCATTTTGAGGCTTACTCGTTGACATGTAAGCCACAAAACGCTCACTAATTCACTAGTAAGGTCATTTTGACGCTTACTCGTGAACATGTAAGCCACAAAACGCCCACTAGTTCATTAGTAAGATCATTTTGAGGCTTACTTGTTGACATGTAAGCCGCAAAACGGCCACAAAACGCCCACGAGTTCACTGGTAAGATCATTTTGAGGCTTACTAGTTGACATGTAAGCCACAAAATCCCCACTAGTTCACTAGTAAGATCATTTTGAGGCTTACTAGTTGACATATAAGCAGCAAAACCCCCACTAGTTCACTGGTAAGATCATTTTGAGGCTTACTAGTGAACATGTAAGGCCATAAATGTGCCCACTAGTTCACTGGTAAGATCATTTTGAGGCTTACTAGTTGACATGTAAGCCACAAAATCCCCACTAGTTCACTAGTAAGATCATTTTGAGGCTTACTAGTTGACATATAAGCCGCAAATCCCCCACTAGTTCACTGGTAAGATCATTTTGAGGCTTACTAGTGAACATGTAAGGCCATAAATGTGCCCACTAGTTCACTAGTAAGATCATTTTGAGGCTTACTAGTTCACATGTAAGCCACAAAACGCCCACTAGTTCACTAGTAAGATCATTTTGAGGCTAACTAGTGAACATGTAAGCCACAAAACGCCCACTAGTTCACTAGTAAGATCATTTTGAGTCTTACTAGTGAACATGTAAGCCACAACACGCCCACTAGTTCACTAGTAAGATCATTTTGACGCTTACTAGTGAACATGTAAGCCACAAAACGCTCACTAGTTCACAAGTAAGGTCATTGTGACGCTTACTAGTGAACATGTCATCCACAAAAGAACCCACTAGTTCACTAGTAAGATCATTTTGAGGCTTACTAGTTGACATGTAAGCCACAAAACGCCCCTTAGCTCACTCGTAAGATCATTTTGAGGCTTACTAGTGAACATGTAAGCCACAAAACGCTCACTAGTTCACTAGTAAGGTGTTGGATTGATTATTGTTTAGTAATCATACATTCACGTATTATTCGGTTGATTCTCGTGTCGTCATTTTATGCTCGCAATGAAGAATGCTTCTGCCTGTCAGTATAATTTGATTTTGCTTGCAAAGAACGCTTATCCTTGCAATCATTAGTTGGCTTTGCCTGCAATGAAGAACGCTTATGCTTTCAATAAAGATTTATCCTTTATTATTTACTCACATCTATAATCATTATATGTTCTTCATTATGTGCTCACTTTTGCTTGCTGTACTGTGTGAGAAGTTAGGGTCGCAACCACCTTTCCGAGGACGTGGCTGGGAAGAGATAACTGTTAAGACTAAACAGCGAGCAAGGCTGAACCGTGAATGGAGACATCAACACCAGCTGCAACGGGATGTTTATGTCTATTTGCACACATGTACGTAAATTGCACTCACATACACACACATAGTCAAACAAGTTCAGTGTGTGTTCAACAGCCCCCACCCTTTAGGTTGGACACACCTATGTAGTAGCTTTTCCCAATAAATGAGGAGGTGAAGGGGGAGATCGTTAGGGTTACGTGTGGAGAACTGAAACCGAACGCTTCTCCTCATTCCCTCCTGGTACCAGAATCGAGTCTCCTGTCTCCTCCTTTAGGTTATTCTTGAGTGTCAATTTGGACCAACCTGACATTTTTGGGGGGCTCGTCCGGGATCGCAACATACCTGACGCCTCCAGACGCTGAGTCGACGGCCAGGAAGACCGTGGCCATGGCAAAGACACCCTTTCTGGGACTGGGTTTCGGCTCCTCGTCTGGGGGCTGAGGGTTGACGCGAATCCCAGAGGAGAGAGGACTACTCTTGGTAAGTAGGGCGGCGGTGTCCTGTACGTACTTAAACTCCGCATCGACACTCGAGGAGTGTTTGCGCGCCGGGTTTGTAAAGACGGAGGTCGGGGTCTTTAAACCCGTTTTCAATTGAAACACTCTCAGGGCAGGTGTTGTAGTTTGGTTCGAACGCCTGGTTCGAGACCCTGTGTGAGCCTGAGAGGGGTTTGTTGAGAAGGAACTCTTTCAACGGTGATTGAGTGTTTGCGCGCCGGCAAAAAGACGATGTCTTTTTAAGCCGCAAAGCCCTGAGCCATACTAGTCCCTATCAGGCATACAGACCGTGCAAGTCTCTAAACTGATGAGGGCGACGGTGTCCTGCACGTGCTTAAACTCCGTGTGTAAATAATGTGTGTTAAACCCCGGGTATAAATAAGATAAGATATCCTTTATTCGTCCCAAAGTGGGGACATTTATAATGTCTATATAGTGCGTTACCTCTGGTCAAGGTAATAGGATAAAACCAAATTAAATGCGCATAAATGTATGACTGTGTAACTGTGTGAGTGGAGGTTCGCTACCTCATCTGAACAGGACATTTGTTGTGGCAACTGTCTGAGGAAGCAGAGGCAAGAATTTCCCGCCACCGTGGTGGTAGAAGGTTGGAAATTACCTCAGTCGGAGAAATTGCCACCCTGTTCAAGCCTAGTTACCCTAGGTAAATCGCTGACTCTAAACAAAAAATTCTCAAATTCTCAAAGTTCCACCCCCTAATTCGCAAATGGGGGTTCATAATAGTAAGACCATGGAGAGAGGTGATCCCAAAAAGAAGTTAACATGTAAGGACTGGAGATTCGTAGAGAGACAATGTCCTTCGAAGATAAAACATTTAGATACGTGGATAGAAAAATACACCACCGTTATATCCGACTCTTCCGACATCTCCTCCTTTTCCACCATCCTCTCCACCCTCTTACAGAGTGGAATTTTCAAAAAATTGGAGTAGTGTTTTTTCCCCTGCTGCGACGAAGGTTGACTCATCCGGGAGTGAGGTACGAGACGCTTTTCCCATGATTGAAGTTGCAGATCCAGACATAAAAGGTGAGTCGCCTGTCATTCTTGTTTATAGAACATGGACACAAGAAGATGTAAAAAAAAAGCCGTAGACGGCATTACATCACATAAAATTGACGTGGTACAATTTGTCCAGGAAATGGAGGATCTGCGAAAATCATATCATCTAAATGGAGCTGAGGAGCAACAAGTTTGGATGGCGGCTTGTTTGACAGTATATTGATGGTGTATACTGTATCGATATTTGGATGGAGTGAAGTCTTCTCGCGGATGACAAAATTAAAAGTTTGGATGTGCTTAACTTGGTTGTGAGCGGTAGTAAGGTGAATATTTTGGTTTGTCTGTAGGCTTGTGTCTGCGAACATGTGTTGAATTAGTCTTTGCGTGTGGGTGTGTAGATAAGCGTGACTCTTGGCGCGACTCATGGAGTCTTGTTTGTTTTGTTTTCTGGCTTTTGCAGTGTAGAAGGTTTGTATGGCATCTATTATAATTACCGGTACTTGTAATTGAAACTGTTTTTATTATAATTCCTAACACCACTTCAGCTTCATAATTTCAACCGGCGCTACATGAAGTATGTGTAAATCAGGTAAAGAAATAAAATGGTTAAGTATGGGTGTGGTGACACAGAGAGTTTTGGATACTTATAGTGGGTGACAGGCAAGTGAAAATATTGATGGTGAGACGTAAGGTGATGATGGAAGTTGAGTATGTTGAGAATAAAGAAAGGCACAGGCAGGTGAGGTTTGACACAGTGATGCTACGAATGAGGAGGTCACCGTGTGTTTAGGTTGAAATGGGCCGGAAGGTCACGAGATGCTTAGATGGTTGTTTGTAAGTCGTAAACAGTGGACGTGTGTGGGACGTTGTTAACTTTCTGGAAGGAGTTAGAATGTGTAAGTATACAGTGAAGGCCTTGATCTGGATGATTTGTGAATGTTAATGTCTGTGGGTTTCAGTTATCTTATTTGTTTTATAAATGCTTCTGTTATGCTGCTAATTGCCAGGATGTTCCGATTATGTTCCAATGTTTTTTTTAGATTACGTTCATTAGATGCACATTTCTCTTGAAACCTGATAAGAGCCATCACGGCTCCTGATGTGGGAGGAATGATGGTCTTGTCTCATGAATTTGGAAAATTCTGTTACAACTTTGCTATCCGTGGATTGTGTTGTGCCTTGACATGTAAGCCGCAAAAAAACCCACTAGTTCACTCGTAAGATCATTTTGAGGCTTACTAGTTGACATGCAAGCCGCAAAACGCCCACTAGTTCACTAGTAAGATCATTTTGACGCTTACTAGTGAACATGTAAGGCCATAAATGTGCCCACTAGTTCACTAGTAAGATCATTTTGAGGCTTACTCGTTGACATGTAAGCCACAAAACGCTCACTAATTCACTAGTAAGGTCATTTTGACGCTTACTACTGAACATGTAAGCCACAAATTGTCACTAGTTCACTAGTAAGGTCATTTTGACGCTTACTAGTTAACATGTAAGCCACAAAACGCCCACTAGTTCACTAGTAAGATCATTTTGAGGCTTACTTGTTGACATGTAAGCCGCAAAACACCCACTAGTTCACTGGTAAGATCATTTTGAGGCTTACTAGTTTACATGTAAGCCGCAAAAAGCCCACTAGTTCACTGGTAAGATCATTTTGAGGCTTACTAGTGAACATGTAAGCCACAAAACGCTCACTAGTTCACAAGTAAGGTCATTGTGACGCTTACTAGTGAACATGTAAGCCACAAAAGAACCCACTAGTTCACTATTAAGATCATTTTGAGGCTTACTAGTTGACATGTAAGCCGCAAAATGCCCACTAGCTCACTCGTAACATCATTTTGAGGCTTACTAGTTGACATGAAAGCCGCAAAACGCCCACTAGTTCACGATGAAGATCATTTTCACGCTTCCTAGTGAACATGTAAGGCCATAAACGTGCCCACTAGTTCACTGGTAAGATCATTTTGACGCTTACTAGTGAACATGTAAGGCCATAAATGTGCCCACTAGTTCACTAGTAAGATCATTTTGACTCTTAATAGTGAACATGTAAGGCCATAAATGTGCCCACTAGTTCACTAGTAAGATCATTTTGAGGCTTACTAGTTGACATATAAGCCACAAAACGCTCATTAGTTCACTAGTAAGGTCATTTTGACCCTTACTCGTGAACATGTAAGCCACAAAACGGCCACTAGTTCACTAGTAAGATCATTTTGAGGCTTACTAGTGAACATGTAAGGCCATAAATGTGCCCACTAGTTCACTAGTAAGATCATTTTGAGGCTTACTCGTTGACATGTAAGCCACAAAACGCTCACTAATTCACTAGTAAGGTCATTTTGACGCTTACTACTGAACATGTAAGCCACAAATTGTCACTAGTTCACTAGTAAGGTCATTTTGACGCTTACTAGTTAACATGTAAGCCACAAAACGCCCACTAGTTCACTAGTAAGATCATTTTGAGGCTTACTAGTTGACATGTAAGCCACAAAATGCCCACTAGTTCACTAGTAAGATCATTTTGAGGCTTACTAGTTGACATGTAAGCCGCAAAACGCCCACTAGTTCACTAGTAAGATCATTTTGACGCTTACTAGTGAACATGTAAGGCCATAAATGTGCCCACTAGTTCACTAGTAAGATCATTTTGAGGCTTACTCGTTGACATGTAAGCCACAAAACGCTCACTAATTCACTAGTAAGGTCATTTTGACGCTTACTACTGAACATGTAAGCCACAAATTGTCACTAGTTCACTAGTAAGGTCATTTTGACGCTTACTAGTTAACATGTAAGCCACAAAACGCCCACTAGTTCACTAGTAAGATCATTTTGAGGCTTACTTGTTGACATGTAAGCCGCAAAACACCCACTAGTTCACTCGTAAGATCATTTTGAGGCTTACTAGTTGACATGCAAGCCGCAAAACGCCCACTAGTTCACTAGTAAGATCATTTTGACGCTTACTAGTGAACATGTAAGGCCATAAATGTGCCCACTAGTTCACTAGTAAGATCATTTTGAGGCTTACTCGTTGACATGTAAGCCACAAAACGCTCACTAATTCACTAGTAAGGTCATTTTGACGCTTACTAGTGAACATGTAAGCCACAAAACGCCCACTAGTTTATTAGTAAGATCATTTTGAGGCTTACTTGGTGACATGTAAGCCGCAAAACGGCCACCAGTTCACTAGTAAGATCATTTTGACGCTTACACGTCAACATGTAAGCCACAAAACGCCCACTAGTTCACTGGTAAGATCATTTTGAGGCTTACTGGTGAACATGTAAGGCCATAAATGTGCCCACTAGTTCACTGGTAAGATCATTTTGAGGCTTACTAGTTGACATGTAAGCCACAAAATGCCCACTAGTTCACTAGTAAGATCATTTTGAGGCTTACTAGTTGACATGTAAGCCGCAAAACGCCCACTAGTTCACTAGTAAGATCATTTTGACGCTTACTAGTGAACATGTAAGGCCATAAATGTGCCCATTAGTTCACTAGTAAGATCATTTTGAGGCTTACTAGTTGACATGTAAGCCACAAAATTCCCACTAGTTCTCTAGTAAGATCATTTTGAGGCTTACTAGTGAAGATGTAAGCCGCAAAACGCCCACTAGTTCACTAGTAAGATCATTTTGACGCTTACTAGTGAACATGTAAGGCCATAAATGTGCCCATTAGTTCACTAGTAAGATCATTTTGAGGCTTACTAGTTGACATGTAAGCCACAAAATTCCCACTAGTTCTCTAGTAAGATCATTTTGACGCTTACTAGTGAACATGTAAGGCCATAAATGTGCCCATTAGTTCACTAGTAAGATCATTTTGAGGCTTACTAGTTGACATGTAAGCCACAAAATTCCCACTAGTTCTCTAGTAAGATCATTTTGACGCTTACTAGTGAACATGTAAGGCCATAAATGTGCCCACTAGTACACTAGTAAGATCATTTTGACTCTTAATAGTGAACATGTAAGGCCATAAATGTGCCCACTAGTTCACTAGTAAGATCATTTTGAGGCTTACTAGGTGACATATAAGCCGCAATACGCCCCTTAGCTCACTCGTAAGATCATTTTGAGGCTTGCTAGTTGACATGTAAGCCGCAAAACGCTCACTAGTAAGGTCATTTTGACGCTTACTCGTGAACTTTTAAGCCACAAATTGTCACTAGTTCACTAGTAAGGTAATTTTGACGCTTACTAGTTAACATGTAAGCCGCAAAACGCCCAGTAGTTCACTAGTAAGATCATTTTGAGGCTTACTTGTTGACATGTAAGCCGCAAAACACCCACTAGTTCACTCGTAAGATCATTTTGAGGCTTACTAGTTGACATGCAAGCCGCAAAACGCCCACTAGTTCACTAGTAAGATCATTTTGAGGCTTACTCGTTGACATGTAAGCCACAAAACACTCACTAATTCACTAGTAAGGTCATTTTGACCCTTACTAGTGAACATGTAAGCCACAAAACGCCCACTAGTTCATTAGTAAGATCATTTTGAGGCTTACTTGTTGACATGTAAGCCGCAAAACGGCCACTAGTTCACTAGTAAGATCATTTTGACGCTTACTCGTGAACATGTAAGCCACAAAACGCCCACTAGTTCACTGGTAAGATCATTTTGAGGCTTACTAGTGAACATGTAAGGCCATAAATGTGCCCACTAGTTCACTAGTAAGATCATTTTGACGCTTACTAGTTGACATGTAAGCCACAAAATCCCCACTAGTTCACTAGTAAGATCATTTTGAGGCTTACTAGTTGAAATATAAGCCGCAAAACCCCCACTAGTTCACTGGTAAGATAATTTTGAGGCTTACTAGTGAACATGTAAGCCACAAAACGCCCACTAGTTCACTGGTAAGATCATTTTGAGGCTTACTAGTGAACATGTAAGGCCATAAATGTGCCCACTAGTTCACTAGTAAGATCATTTTGACGCTTACTAGTTGACATGTAAGCCACAAAATCCCCACTAGTTCACTAGTAAGATCATTTTGACTCTTAGTAGTGAACATGTAAGGCCATAAATGTGCCCACTAGTTCACTAGTAAGATCATTTTGAGGCTTACTAGTTGACATATAAGCCACAAAACGCCCCTTAGCTCACTCGTAAGATCATTTTTACGCTTACTAGTGAACATGTAAGGCCATAAATGTGCCCACTAGTTCACTAGTAAGATCATTTTGACTCTTAATAGTGAACATGTAAGGCCATAAATGTGCCCACTAGTTCACTAGTAAGATCATTTTGAGGCTTGCTAGTTGACATGTAAGCCGCAAAGCGCTCACTAGTTCACTAGTAAGGTCATTTTGACGCTTACTCGTGAACATGTAAGCCACAAATTGTCACTAGTTCACTAGTAAGGTCATTTTGACGCTTACTAGTTAACATGTAAGCCACAAAACGCCCACTAGTTCACTAGTAAGATCATTTTGAGGCTTACTTGTTGACATGTAAGCCGCAAAACTCCCACTAGTTCACTCGTAAGATCATTTTGAGGCTTACTAGTTGACATGCAAGCCGCAAAACGCCCACTAGTTCACTAGTAAGATCATTTTGACGCTTACTAGTGAACATGTAAGGCCATAAGTGTGCCCACTAGTTCACTAGTAAGATCATTTTGAGGCTTACTCGTTGACATGTAAGCCACAAAACGCTCACTAATTCACTAGTAAGGTCATTTTGACGCTTACTAGTGAACATGTAAGCCACAAATTGTCACTAGTTCACTAGTAAGGTCATTTTGACGCTTACTAGTTAACATGTAAGCCACAAAACGCCCACTAGTTCACTAGTAAGATCATTTTGAGGGTTACTTGTTGACATGTAAGCCGCAAAACACCCACTAGTTCACTCGTAAGATCATTTTGAGGCTTACTAGTTGACATGCAAGCCGCAAAACGCCCACTAGTTCACTAGTAAGATCATTTTGACGCTTACTAGTGAACATGTAAGGCCATAAATGTGCCCACTAGTTCACTAGTAAGATCATTTTGACTCTTAATAGTGAACATGTAAGGCCATAAATGTGCCCACTAGTTCACTAGTAAGATCATTTTGAGGCTTGCTAGTTGACATGTAAGCCGCAAAGCGCTCACTAGTTCACTAGTAAGGTCATTTTGACGCTTACCCGTGAACATGTAAGCCACAAATTGTCACTAGTTCACTAGTAAGGTCATTTTGACGCTTACTAGTTAACATGTAAGCCACAAAACGCCCACTAGTTCACTAGTAAGATCATTTTGAGGCTTACGTGTTGACATGTAAGCCGCAAAAAAACCCACTAGTTCACTCGTAAGATCATTTTGAGGCTTACTAGTTGACATGCAAGCCGCAAAACGCCCACTAGTTCACTAGTAAGATCATTTTGACGCTTACTAGTGAACATGTAAGGCCATAAATGTGCCCACTAGTTCACTAGTAAGATCATTTTGAGGCTTACTCGTTGACATGTAAGCCACAAAACGCTCACTAATTCACTAGTAAGGTCATTTTGACGCTTACTACTGAACATGTAAGCCACAAATTGTCACTAGTTCACTAGTAAGGTCATTTTGACGCTTACTAGTTAACATGTAAGCCACAAAACGCCCACTAGTTCACTAGTAAGATCATTTTGAGGCTTACTTGTTGACATGTAAGCCGCAAAACACCCACTAGTTCACTCGTAAGATCATTTTGAGGCTTACTAGTTGACATGCAAGCCGCAAAACGCCCACTAGTTCACTAGTAAGATCATTTTGACGCTTACTAGTGAACATGTAAGGCCATAAATGTGCCCACTAGTTCACTAGTAAGATCATTTTGAGGCTTACTCGTTGACATGTAAGCCACAAAACGCTCACTAATTCACTAGTAAGGTCATTTTGACGCTTACTAGTGAACATGTAAGCCACAAAACGCCCACTAGTTTATTAGTAAGATCATTTTGAGGCTTACTTGGTGACATGTAAGCCGCAAAACGGCCACCAGTTCACTAGTAAGATCATTTTGACGCTTACACGTCAACATGTAAGCCACAAAACGCCCACTAGTTCACTGGTAAGATCATTTTGAGGCTTACTGGTGAACATGTAAGGCCATAAATGTGCCCACTAGTTCACTGGTAAGATCATTTTGAGGCTTACTAGTTGACATGTAAGCCACAAAATGCCCACTAGTTCACTAGTAAGATCATTTTGAGGCTTACTAGTTGACATGTAAGCCGCAAAACGCCCACTAGTTCACTAGTAAGATCATTTTGACGCTTACTAGTGAACATGTAACGCCATAAATGTGCCCACTAGTTCACTAGTAAGATCATTTTGAGGCTTACTCGTTGACATGTAAGCCACAAAACGCTCACTAATTCACTAGTAAGGTCATTTTGCCGCTTACTACTGAACATGTAAGCCACAAATTGTCACTAGTTCACTAGTAAGGTCATTTTGACGCTTACTAGTTAACATGTAAGCCACAAAACGCCCACTAGTTCACTAGTAAGATCATTTTGAGGCTTACTTGTTGACATGTAAGCCGCAAAACACCCACTAGTTCACTCGTAAGATCATTTTGAGGCTTACTAGTTGACATGCAAGCCGCAAAACGCCCACTAGTTCACTAGTAAGATCATTTTGACGCTTACTAGTGAACATGTAAGGCCATAAATGTGCCCACTAGTTCACTAGTAAGATCATTTTGAGGCTTACTCGTTGACATGTAAGCCACAAAACGCTCACTAATTCACTAGTATGGTCATTTTGACGCTTACTAGTGAACATGTAAGCCACAAAACGCCCACTAGTTTATTAGTAAGATCATTTTGAGGCTTACTTGGTGACATGTAAGCCGCAAAACGGCCACCAGTTCACTAGTAAGATCATTTTGACGCTTACACGTCAACATGTAAGCCACAAAACGCCCACTAGTTCACTGGTAAGATCATTTTGAGGCTTACTGGTGAACATGTAAGGCCATAAATGTGCCCACTAGTTCACTGGTAAGATCATTTTGAGGCTTACTAGTTGACATGTAAGCCACAAAATGCCCACTAGTTCACTAGTAAGATCATTTTGAGGCTTACTAGTTGACATGTAAGCCGCAAAACGCCCACTAGTTCACTAGTAAGATCATTTTGACGCTTACTAGTGAACATGTAAGGCCATAAATGTGCCCATTAGTTCACTAGTAAGATCATTTTGAGGCTTACTAGTTGACATGTAAGCCACAAAATTCCCACTAGTTCTCTAGTAAGATCATTTTGAGGCTTACTAGTGAAGATGTAAGCCGCAAAACGCCCACTAGTTCACTAGTAAGATCATTTTGACGCTTACTAGTGAACATGTAAGGCCATAAATGTGCCCATTAGTTCACTAGTAAGATCATTTTGAGGCTTACTAGTTGACATGTAAGCCACAAAATTCCCACTAGTTCTCTAGTAAGATCATTTTGACGCTTACTAGTGAACATGTAAGGCCATAAATGTGCCCATTAGTTCACTAGTAAGATCATTTTGAGGCTTACTAGTTGACATGTAAGCCACAAAATTCCCACTAGTTCTCTAGTAAGATCATTTTGACGCTTACTAGTGAACATGTAAGGCCATAAATGTGCCCACTAGTACACTAGTAAGATCATTTTGACTCTTAATAGTGAACATGTAAGGCCATAAATGTGCCCACTAGTTCACTAGTAAGATCATTTTGAGGCTTACTAGGTGACATATAAGCCGCAATACGCCCCTTAGCTCACTCGTAAGATCATTTTGAGGCTTGCTAGTTGACATGTAAGCCGCAAAACGCTCACTAGTTCATTAGTAAGGTCATTTTGACGCTTACTCGTGAACTTTTAAGCCACAAATTGTCACTAGTTCACTAGTAAGGTAATTTTGACGCTTACTAGTTAACATGTAAGCCGCAAAACGCCCACTAGTTCACTAGTAAGATCATTTTGAGGCTTACTTGTTGACATGTAAGCCGCAAAACACCCACTAGTTCACTCGTAAGATCATTTTGAGGCTTACTAGTTGACATGCAAGCCGCAAAACGCCCACTAGTTCACTAGTAAGATCATTTTGAGGCTTACTCGTTGACATGTAAGCCACAAAACACTCACTAATTCACTAGTAAGGTCATTTTGACCCTTACTAGTGAACATGTAAGCCACAAAACGCCCACTAGTTCATTAGTAAGATCATTTTGAGGCTTACTTGTTGACATGTAAGCCGCAAAACGGCCACTAGTTCACTAGTAAGATCATTTTGACGCTTACTCGTGAACATGTAAGCCACAAAACGCCCACTAGTTCACTGGTAAGATCATTTTGAGGCTTACTAGTGAACATGTAAGGCCATAAATGTGCCCACTAGTTCACTAGTAAGATCATTTTGACGCTTACTTGTTGACATGTAAGCCACAAAATCCCCACTAGTTCACTAGTAAGATCATTTTGAGGCTTACTAGTTGAAATATAAGCCGCAAAACCCCCACTAGTTCACTGGTAAGATAATTTTGAGACTTACTAGTGAACATGTAAGCCACAAAACGCCCACTAGTTCACTGGTAAGATCATTTTGAGGCTTACTAGTGAACATGTAAGGCCATAAATGTGCCCACTAGTTCACTAGTAAGATCATTTTGACGCTTACTAGTTGACATGTAAGCCACAAAATCCCCACTAGTTCACTAGTAAGATCATTTTGAGGCTTACTAGTTGACATATAAGCCGCAAAACCCCCACTAGTTCACTGGTAAGATCATTTTGAGGCTTACTAGTGAACATGTAAGCCACAAAACGCCCACTAGTTCACTAGTAAGATCATTTTGAGGCTAACGAGTGAAGATGTAAGCCACAAAACGCCCACTAGTTCACTAGTAAGATCATTTTGAGGCTTACTAGTGAACATGTAAGCCACAAAACGCCCACGAGTTCACTAGTAAGATCATTTTGAGGCTTACTAGTTGACATGTAAGCCACAAAACGCTCACTAATTCACTAGTAAGGTCATTTTGACGCTTACTAGTGAACATGTAAGCCACAAAACGCCCACTAGTTCACTAGTAAGATCATTTTGACTCTTAATAGTGAACATGTAAGGCCATAAATGTGCCCACTAGTTCACTAGTAAGATCATTTTGAGGCTTACTAGTGAACATGTAAGCCACAAAACACCCACGAGTTCACTAGTAAGATTATTTTGAGGCTTACTAGTGAACATGTAAGCCACAAAACGCCCACTAGTTCACTGGTAAGATCATTTTGAGGCTTATTAGTGAACATGTAAGCCACAAAGCACTCACTAGTTCACCAGTAAGGTCATTTTGACGCTTACTAGTGAACATGTAAGGCCATAAATGTGCCCACTAGTTTACTAGTAAGATCATTTTGACGCTTACTAGTGAACATGTAAGGCCATAAATGTGCCCACTAGTTCACTAGTAAGATCATTTTGAGGCTTACTGGTTGACATGTAAGCCACAAAATGCCCACTAGTTCACTAGTAAGATCATTTTGAGGCTTACTAGTTGACATGTAAGCCGCAAAACGCCCACGAGTTCACTGGTAAGATCATTTTGATGCTTACTAGTGAAGATGTAAGCCACAAAACGCTCACTAGTTCACTAGTAAGGTCATTTTGACGCTTACTAGTGAACATGTAAGCCACAAAACACTCACTAGTTAACTAGTAAGGTCATTTTGAGGCTTACTAGTGAACATGTAAGGCCATAAATGTGCCCACTAGTTCACTAGTAAGATCATTTTGAGGCTTACTAGTTGACATGTAAGCCACAAAATGCCCACTAGTTCACTAGTAAGATCATTTTGACGCTTACTAGTGAACATGTAAGGCCATAAATGTGCCCACTAGTTCACTAGTAAGATCATTTTGAGGCTTACTAGTGAACTTATAAGCCACAAAACAACCACTAGTTCACTAGTAAGATCATTTTGAGGCTTACTAGTTGACATGTAAGCCACAAAACGCTCACTAATTCACTAGTAAGGTCATTTTGACGCTTACTAGTGAACATGTAAGCCACAAAACACCCACTAGTTCATTAGTAAGATCATTTTGAGGCTTACTTGTTGACATGTAAAACGCAAAACGCCCACTAGTTCACTCGTAAGATCATTTTGAGGCTTACTAGTTGACATGCAAGCCGCAAAACGCCCACTAGTTCACTAATAAGATCATTTTGACGCTTACTCGTGAACATGTAAGCCACAAAACGCCCACTAGTTCACTAGTAAGATCATTTTGAGGCTTACAAGTGAACATGTAAGGCCATAAATGTGCCCACTAGTTCACTAGTAAGATCATTTTGAGGCTTACGAGTTGACATGTAAGCCACAAAATGCCCACTAGTTCACTAGTAAGATCATTTTGAGGCTTACTAGTGAACATGTAAGGCCATAAATGTGCCCACTAGTTCACTAGTAAGATCATTTTGAGGCTTACTAGTGAACATGTAAGGCCATAAATGTGCCCACTAGTTCACTAGTAAGATCATTTTGAGGCTTACTAGTGAACATGTAAGCCACAAAACGCTCACTAGTTCACTAGTAAGATCATTTTGACGCCTACTAGTGAACATGTAAGCCACAAAACACTCACTAGTTAACTAGTAAGGTCATTTTGACACTTACGAGTGAACATGTAAGCCACAAAACGCCCACTAGTTCACTAGTAAGATCATTTTGAGGCTTACTAGTTTACATGTAAGCCACAAAACGCCCCTTAGCTCACTCGTAAGATCATTTTGAGGCTTACTAGTGAACATGTAAGCCACAAAACGCCCACGAGTTCACTAGTAAGATCATTTTGAGGCTTACTAGTGAACATGTAAGGCCATAAATGTGCCCACTAGTTCACTAGTAAGATCATTTTGAGGCTTACTAGTTGATATGTAAGCCACAAAATGCCCACTAGTTCACTAGTAAGATCATTTTGACGCTTACTAGTGAACATGTAAGGCCATAAATGTGCCCACTAGTTTACTAGTAAGATCATTTTGACGCTTACTAGTGAACATGTAAGGCCATAAATGTGCCCACTAGTTCACTAGTAAGATCATTTTGAGGCTTACTGGTTGACATGTAAGCCACAAAACGCTCACTAATTCACTAGTAAGGTCATTTTGACGCTTACTAGTGAACATGTAAGCCGCAAAACGCCCACTAGTTCACTCGTAAGATCATTTTGAGGCTTACTAGTTGACATGCAAGCCGCAAAACGCCCACTAGTTCACTAGTAAGATCATTTTGACGCTTACTCATGAACATGTAAGCCACAAAACGCCCACTAGTTCACTAGTAAGATCATTTTGAGGCTTACTAGTTAACATATAAGGCCATAAATGTGTCCACTAGTTTACTAGTAAGATCATTTTGAGGCTTACTAGTTGACATGCAAGCCGCAAAACGCCCACTAGTTCACTAGTAAGATCATTTTGACGCTTACTCGTGAACATGTAAGTCACAAAACGCCCACTAGTTCACTAGTAAGATCATTTTGAGGCTTACTAGTGAACATGTAAGGCCATAAATGTGCCCACTAGTTCACTAGTAAGATCATTTTGAGGCTTACTATTGAACATGTAAGCCACAAAACGCTCACTAGTTCACTAGTAATATCATTTTGACGCCTACTAGTGAACATGTAAGCCACAAAACACTCACTAGTTAACTAGTAAGGTCATTTTGACACTTACTAGTGAACATGTAAGCCACAAAACGCCCACTAGTTCACTAGTAAGATCATTTTGAGGCTTACTAGTTGACATGTAAGCCACAAAACGCCCCTTAGCTCACTCGGAAGATAATTTTGAGGCTTACTAGTGAACATGTAAGCCACAAAACGCTCACTAGTTCACTAGTAAGGTTATTTTGATACTTATTCGTGAACATGTAAGCCACAAATTGTCACTAGTTCACTAGTAAGGTCATTTTCACGCTTACTAGTGAACATGTAAGGCCATAAACTTGCCCACTAGTTTACTAGTAAGATCATTTTGACGCTTACTAGTGAACATGTAAGGCCATAAATGTGCCCACTAGTTCACTAGTAAGATCATTTTGAGGCTTACTCGTTGACATGTAAGCCGCAAAACGCCCCTTAGCTTACTCGTAAGATCATTTTGAGGCTTACAAGTGAACATGTAAGGCCATAAATGTGCCCACTAGTTCACTAGTAAGATAATTTTGAGGCTTAGTAGTTGACATGTAAGCCACAAAATGCCCACTAGTTCACTAGTAAGATCATTGTGAGGCTTAGTAGTTGACATGTAAGCCGCAAAACGCCCACTAGTTCACTAGTAAGGTCATTTTGACGCTTACTAGTGAACATGTAAGGCCATAAATGTGCCCACTAGTTTACTAGTAAGATCATTTTGACGCTTACTAGTGAACATGTAAGGCCATAAATGTGACCACTAGTTCACTAGTAAGATCATTTTGAGGCTTACTGGTTGACATGTAAGCCACAAAATGCCCACTAGTTCACTAGTAAGATCATTTTGAGGCTTACTAGTTGACATGTAAGCCGCAAAACGCCCACGAGTTCACTGGTAAGATCATTTTGATGCTTACTAGTGAACATGTACGCCACAAAACGCTCAGTAGTTCACTAGTAAGGTCATTTTGACGCTTACTAGTGAACATGTAAGCCACAAAACACTCACTAGTTAACTAGTAAGGTCATTTTGACACTTACTAGTGAACATGTAAGCCACAAAACGCCCACTAATTCACTAGTAAGATCATTTTGAGGCTTACTTGTTGACATGCAAGCCGCAAAACGCACACTAGTTCACTAGTAAGATCATTTTGACGCTTACTCGTGAACATGTAAGCCACAAAACGCCCACTAGTTCACTAGTAATCATTTTGAGGCTTACTAGTTGACATGTAAGCCACAAAACGCCCACTAGTTCACTAGTAAGATCATTTTGAGGCTTACTATTGAACATGTAAGCCACAAAACGCTCACTCGTTCACTAGTAAGATCATTTTGACGCCTACTAGTGAACATGTAAGCCACAAAACGCCCACTAGTTCACTGGTAAGATCATTTTGAGGCTTACTAGTGAACATGTAAGGCCATAAATGTGCCCACTAGTTCACTAGTAAGATCATTTTGAGGCTTACTAGTGAACATGTAAGGCCATAAATGTGCCCACTAGTTCACTAGTAAGATCATTTTGAGGCTTACTAGTGAACATGTAAGCCACAAAACGCTCACTAGTTCACTAGTAAGATCATTTTGACGCCTACTAGTGAACATGTAAGCCACAAAACACTCACTAGTTAACTACTAAGGTCATTTTGACACTTACGAGTGAACATGTAAGCCACAAAACGCCCACTAGTTCACTAGTAAGATCATTTTGAGGCTTACTAGTTTACATGTAAGCCACAAAACGCCCCTTAGCTCACTCGTAAGATCATTTTGAGGCTTACTAGTGAACATGTAAGCCACAAAACGCCCACGAGTTCACTAGTAAGATCATTTTGAGGCTTACTAGTGAACATGTAAGGCCATAAATGTGCCCACTAGTTCACTAGTAAGATCATTTTGAGGCTTACTAGTTGATATGTAAGCCACAAAATGCCCACTAGTTCACTAGTAAGATCATTTTGACGCTTACTAGTGAACATGTAAGGCCATAAATGTGCCCACTAGTTTACTAGTAAGATCATTTTGACGCTTACTAGTGAACATGTAAGGCCATAAATGTGCCCACTAGTTCACTAGTAAGATCATTTTGAGGCTTACTGGTTGACATGTAAGCCACAAAACGCTCACTAATTCACTAGTAAGGTCATTTTGACGCTTACTAGTGAACATGTAAGCCGCAAAACGCCCACTAGTTCACTCGTAAGATCATTTTGAGGCTTACTAGTTGACATGCAAGCCGCAAAACGCCCACTAGTTCACTAGTAAGATCATTTTGACGCTTACTCATGAACATGTAAGCCACAAAACGCCCACTAGTTCACTAGTAAGATCATTTTGACGCTTACTCGTGAACATGTAAGTCACAAAACGCCCACTAGTTCACTAGTAAGATCATTTTGAGGCTTACTAGTGAACATGTAAGGCCATAAATGTGCCCACTAGTTCACTAGTAAGATCATTTTGAGGCTTACTATTGAACATGTAAGCCACAAAACGCTCACTAGTTCACTAGTAATATCATTTTGACGCCTACTAGTGAACATGTAAGCCACAAAACACTCACTAGTTAACTAGTAAGGTCATTTTGACACTTACTAGTGAACATGTAAGCCACAAAACGCCCACTAGTTCACTAGTAAGATCATTTTGAGGCTTACTAGTTGACATGTAAGCCACAAAACGCCCCTTAGCTCACTCGGAAGATAATTTTGAGGCTTACTAGTGAACATGTAAGCCACAAAACGCTCACTAGTTCACTAGTAAGGTTATTTTGATACTTATTCGTGAACATGTAAGCCACAAATTGTCACTAGTTCACTAGTAAGGTCATTTTCACGCTTACTAGTGAACATGTAAGGCCATAAACTTGCCCACTAGTTTACTAGTAAGATCATTTTGACGCTTACTAGTGAACATGTAAGGCCATAAATGTGCCCACTAGTTCACTAGTAAGATCATTTTGAGGCTTACTCGTTGACATGTAAGCCGCAAAACGCCCCTTAGCTTACTCGTAAGATCATTTTGAGGCTTACAAGTGAACATGTAAGGCCATAAATGTGCCCACTAGTTCACTAGTAAGATAATTTTGAGGCTTAGTAGTTGACATGTAAGCCACAAAATGCCCACTAGTTCACTAGTAAGATCATTGTGAGGCTTAGTAGTTGACATGTAAGCCGCAAAACGCCCACTAGTTCACTAGTAAGGTCATTTTGACGCTTACTAGTGAACATGTAAGGCCATAAATGTGCCCACTAGTTTACTAGTAAGATCATTTTGACGCTTACTAGTGAACATGTAAGGCCATAAATGTGACCACTAGTTCACTAGTAAGATCATTTTGAGGCTTACTGGTTGACATGTAAGCCACAAAATGCCCACTAGTTCACTAGTAAGATCATTTTGAGGCTTACTAGTTGACATGTAAGCCGCAAAACGCCCACGAGTTCACTGGTAAGATCATTTTGATGCTTACTAGTGAACATGTACGCCACAAAACGCTCAGTAGTTCACTAGTAAGGTCATTTTGACGCTTACTAGTGAACATGTAAGCCACAAAACACTCACTAGTTAACTAGTAAGGTCATTTTGACACTTACTAGTGAACATGTAAGCCACAAAACGCCCACTAATTCACTAGTAAGATCATTTTGAGGCTTACTTGTTGACATGCAAGCCGCAAAACGCACACTAGTTCACTAGTAAGATCATTTTGACGCTTACTCGTGAACATGTAAGCCACAAAACGCCCACTAGTTCACTAGTAATCATTTTGAGCCTTACTAGTTGACATGTAAGCCACAAAACGCCCACTAGTTCACTAGTAAGATCATTTTGAGGCTTACTAGTTGACATGCAAGCCGCAAAACGCCCACTAGTTCACTAGTAAGATCATTTTGACGCTTACTCGTGAACATGTAAGTCACAAAACGCCCACTAGTTCACTAGTAAGATCATTTTGAGGCTTACTAGTTAACATATAAGGCCATAAATGTGCCCACTAGTTCACTAGTAAGATCATTTTGAGGCTTACTAGTTGACATGTAAGCCACAAAATACCCACTAGTTCACTAGTAAGATCATTTTGAGGCTTACTAGTTGACATGTAAGACGCAAAACGCCCACTAGTTCACTGGTAAGATCATTTTGAGGCTTACTAGTGAACATGTAAGGCCATAAATGTGCCCACTAGTTCACTAGTAAGATCATTTTGAGGCTTACTATTGAACATGTAAGCCACAAAACGCTCACTCGTTCACTAGTAAGATCATTTTGACGCCTACTAGTGAACATGTAAGCCACAAAACACTCACTAGTTAACTAGTAAGGTCATTTTGACACTTACTAGTGAACATGTAAGCCACAAAACGCCCACTAGTTCACTAGTAAGATCATTTTGAGGCTTACTAGTTGACATGTAAGCCACAAAACGCCCCTTAGCTCACTCGGAAGATAATTTTGAGGCTTACTAGTGAACATGTAAGCCACAAAACGCTCACTAGTTCACTAGTAAGGTCATTTTGATACTTACTCGTGAACATGTAAGCCACAAATTGTCACTAGTTCACTAGTAAGGTCATTTTCACGCTTACTAGTGAACATGTAAGGCCATAAACTTGCCCACTAGTTTACTAGTAAGATCATTTTGACGCTTACTAGTGAACATGTAAGGCCATAAATGTGCCCACTAGTTCACTAGTAAGATCATTTTGAGGCTTACTCGTTGACATGTAAGCCGCAAAACGCCCCTTAGCTTACTCGTAAGATCATTTTGAGGCTTACAAGTGAACATGTAAGGCCATAAATGTGCCCACTAGTTCACTAGTAAGATAATTTTGAGGCTTAGTAGTTGACATGTAAGCCACAAAATGCCCACTAGTTCACTAGTAAGATCATTGTGAGGCTTAGTAGTTGACATGTAAGCCGCAAAACGCCCACTAGTTCACTAGTAAGGTCATTTTGACGCTTACTAGTGAACATGTAAGGCCATAAATGTGCCCACTAGTTTACTAGTAAGATCATTTTGACGCTTACTAGTGAACATGTAAGGCCATAAATGTGACCACTAGTTCACTAGTAAGATCATTTTGAGGCTTACTGGTTGACATGTAAGCCACAAAATGCCCACTAGTTCACTAGTAAGATCATTTTGAGGCTTACTAGTTGACATGTAAGCCGCAAAACGCCCACGAGTTCACTGGTAAGATCATTTTGATGCTTACTAGTGAACATGTACGCCACAAAACGCTCAGTAGTTCACTAGTAAGGTCATTTTGACGCTTACTAGTGAACATGTAAGCCACAAAACACTCACTAGTTAACTAGTAAGGTCATTTTGACACTTACTAGTGAACATGTAAGCCACAAAACGCCCACTAATTCACTAGTAAGATCATTTTGAGGCTTACTTGTTGACATGCAAGCCGCAAAACGCACACTAGTTCACTAGTAAGATCATTTTGACGCTTACTCGTGAACATGTAAGCCACAAAACGCCCACTAGTTCACTAGTAATCATTTTGAGGCTTACTAGTTGACATGTAAGCCACAAAACGCCCACTAGTTCACTAGTAAGATCATTTTGAGGCTTACTAGTTGACATGCAAGCCGCAAAACGCCCACTAGTTCACTAGTAAGATCATTTTGACGCTTACTCGTGAACATGTAAGTCACAAAACGCCCACTAGTTCACTAGTAAGATCATTTTGAGGCTTACTAGTTAACATATAAGGCCATAAATGTGCCCACTAGTTCACTAGTAAGATCATTTTGAGGCTTACTAGTTGACATGTAAGCCACAAAATACCCACTAGTTCACTAGTAAGATCATTTTGAGGCTTACTAGTTGACATGTAAGACGCAAAACGCCCACTAGTTCACTGGTAAGATCATTTTGAGGCTTACTAGTGAACATGTAAGGCCATAAATGTGCCCACTAGTTCACTAGTAAGATCATTTTGAGGCTTACTATTGAACATGTAAGCCACAAAACGCTCACTAGTTCACTAGTAAGATCATTTTGACGCCTACTAGTGAACATGTAAGCCACAAAACACTCACTAGTTAACTAGTAAGGTCATTTTGACACTTACTAGTGAACATGTAAGCCACAAAACGCCCACTAGTTCACTAGTAAGATCATTTTGAGGCTTACTAGTTGACATGTAAGCCACAAAACGCCCCTTAGCTCACTCGGAAGATAATTTTGAGGCTTACTAGTGAACATGTAAGCCACAAAACGCTCACTAGTTCACTAGTAAGGTCATTTTGATACTTACTCGTGAACATGTAAGCCACAAATTGTCACTAGTTCACTAGTAAGGTCATTTTCACGCTTACTAGTGAACATGTAAGGCCATAAACTTGCCCACTAGTTTACTAGTGAGATCATTTTGACGCTTACTAGTGAACAGGTAAGCCACAAAATACCCACTAGTTCACTAGTAAGATCATTTTGAGGCTTACTAGTTGACATGTAAGACGCAAAACGCCCACTAGTTCACTGGTAAGATCATTTTGAGGCTTACTAGTGAACATGTAAGGCCATAAATGTGCCCACTAGTTCACTAGTAAGATCATTTTGAGGCTTACTATTGAACATGTAAGCCACAAAACGCTCACTAGTTCACTAGTAATATCATTTTGACGCCTACTAGTGAACATGTAAGCCACAAAACACTCACTAGTTAACTAGTAAGGTCATTTTGACACTTACTAGTGAACATGTAAGCCACAAAACGCCCACTAGTTCACTAGTAAGATAATTTTGAGGCTTACTAGTTGACATGTAAGCCACAAAACGCCCCTTAGCTCACTCGCAAGATAATTTTGAGGCTTACTAGTGAACATGTAAGCCACAAAACGCTCACTAGTTCACTAGTAAGGTCATTTTGATACTTACTCGTGAACATGTAAGCCACAAATTGTCACTAGTTCACCAGTAAGGTCATTTTCACGCTTACTAGTGAACATGTAAGGCCATAAACTTGCCCACTAGTTTACTAGTAAGATCATTTTGACGCTTACTAGTGAACATGTAAGGCCATAAATGTGCCCACTAGTTCACTAGTAAGATCATTTTGAGGCTTACTGGTTGACATGTAAGCCACAAAATGCCCACTAGTAAGATCATTTTGAGGCTTACTAGTTGACATGTAAGCCGCAAAACGCCCACGAGTTCACTGGTAAGATCATTTTGATGCTTACTAGTGAACATGTAAGCCACAAAACGCTCACTAGTTCACTAGTAAGGTCCTTTTGACGCTTACTAGTGAACATGTAAGCCACAAAACACCCACTAGTTCACTAGTAAGATCATTTTGAGGCTTACTTGTTGACATGCAAGCCGCAAAACGCCCACTAGTTCACTAGTAAGATCATTTTGACACTTACTCGTGAACATGTAAGCCACAAAACGCCCACTAGTTCACTAGTAATCATTTTGAGGCTTACTAGTTGACATGTAAGCCGCAAAACGCCCACGAGTTCACTGGTAAGATCATTTTGATGCTTACTAGTGAACATGTAAGCCACAAAACGCTCACTAGTTCACTAGTAAGGTCATTTTGACGCTTACTAGTGAACATGTAAGCCACAAAACACTCACTAGTTAACTAGTAAGGTCATTTTGACACTTACTAGTGAACATGTAAGCCACAAAACGCCCACTAGTTCACTAGTAAGATCATTTTGAGGCTTACTTGTTGACATGCAAGCCGCAAAATGCACAAGAGTTCACTAGTAAGATCATTTTGACGCTTACTAGTGAACATGTAAGCCACAAAACGCTCATTAGTTAACTAGTAAGGTCATTTTGACACTTACTAGTGAACATGTACGCCACAGAACGCCCACTAGTTCACTAGTACGATCATTTTGAGGCTTACTTGTTGACATGCAAGCCGCAAAACGCCCACTAGTTCACTCGTAAGATCATTTTGAGGCTTACGAGTTGACATGCAAGCCGCAAAATGCACAAGAGTTCACTAGTAAGATCATTTTGACGCTTACTAGTGAACATGTAAGGCCATAAATGTGCCCACTAGTTCACTAGTAAGATCATTTTGAGGCTTACTAGTTGACATGTAAGCCACAAAATACCCACTAGTTCACTGGTAAGATCATTTTGAGGCTTACTAGTGAACATGTAAGGCCATAAATGTGCCCACTAGTTCACTAGTAAGATCATTTTGAGGCTTACTATTGAACATGTAAGCCACAAAACGCTCACTAGTTCACTAGTAAGATCATTTTGACGCCTACTAGTGAACATGTAAGCCACAAAACACTCACTAGTTAACTAGTAAGGTCATTTTGACACTTACTAGTGAACATGTAAGCCACAAAACGCCCACTAGTTCACTAGTAAGATCATTTTGAGGCTTACTAGTTGACATGTAAGCCACAAAACGCCCCTTAGCTCACTCGGAAGATAATTTTGAGGCTTACTAGTGAACATGTAAGCCACAAAACGCTCACTAGTTCACTAGTAAGGTCATTTTGATACTTACTCGTGAACATGTAAGCCACAAATTGTCACTAGTTCACCAGTAAGGTCATTTTCACGCTTACTAGTGAACATGTAAGGCCATAAACTTGCCCACTAGTTTACTAGTAAGATCATTTTGACGCTTACTAGTGAACATGTAAGGCCATAAATGTGCCCACTAGTTCACTAGTAAGATCATTTTGAGGCTTACTCGTTGACATGTAAGCCGCAAAACGCCCCTTAGGTTACTCGTAAGATCATTTTGAGGCTTACAATTGAACATGTAAGGCCATAAATGTGCCCACTAGTTCACTAGTAAGATCATTTTGAGGCTTAGTAGTTGACATGTAAGCCACAAAATGCCCACTAGTTCACTAGTAAGATCATTGTGAGGCTTAGTAGTTGACATGTAAGCCGCAAAACGCCCAATAGCTCACTCGTAAGATCATTTTGAGGCTTACGAGTTGACATGTAAGCCACAAAACGCCCACTAGTTCACTAGTAAGGTCATTTTGACGCTTACTAGTGAACATGTAAGGCCATAAATGTGCCCACTAGTTTACTAGTAAGATCATTTTGACGCTTACTAGTGAACATGTAAGGCCATAAATGTGACCACTAGTTCACTAGTAAGATCATTTTGAGGCTTACTAGTTGACATGTAAGCCGCAAAACGCCCACGAGTTCACTGGTAAGATCATTTTGATGCTTACTAGTGAACATGTAAGCCACAAAACACTCACTAGTTAACTAATAAGGTCATTTTGACACTTACTAGTGAACATGTAAGCCACAAAACGCCCACTAGTTCACTAGTAAGATCATTTTGAGGCTTACTTGTTGACATGCAAGCCGCAAAATGCACAAGAGTTCACTAGTAAGATCATTTTGACGCTTACTAGTGAACATGTAAGGCCATAAATGTGCCCACTAGTTCACTAGTAAGATCATTTTGAGGCTTACTAGTGAACATGTAAGCCACAAAACGCCCACTAGTTCACTAGTAAGATCATTTTGAGGCTTACTAGTTGACATGTAAGCCACAAAACGCCCCTTAGCTCACTTGGAAGATCATTTTGAGGCTTACTAGTGAACATGTAAGCCACAAAACGCTCACTAGTTCACTAGTAAGGTCATTTTGACGCTTACTCGTGACCATGTAAGCCACAAATTGTCACTAGTTCACTAGTAAGGTCATTTTCACGCTTACTAGTGAACATGTAAGGCCATAAACTTGCCCACTAGTTTACTAGTAAGATCATTTTGACGCTTACTAGTGAACATGTAAGGCCATAAATGTGCCCACTAGTTCACTAGTAAGATCATTTTGAGGCTTACTCGTTGACATGTAAGCCGCAAAACGCCCCTTAGCTTACTCGTAAGATCATTTTGAGGCTTACAAGTGAACATGTAAGGCCATAAATGTGCCCACTAGTTCACTAGTAAGATCATTTTGAGGCTTAGTAGTTGACATGTCAGCCACAAAATGCCCACTAGTTCACTAGTAAGATCATTGTGAGGCTTAGTAGTTGACATGTAAGCCGCAAAACGCCCACTAGCTCACTCGTAAGATCATTTTGAGGCTTACGAGTTGACATGTAAGCCACAAAACGCCCACTAGTTCACTAGTAAGGTCATTTTGACGCTTACTAGTGAACATGTAAGGCCATAAATGTGCCCACTAGTTTACTAGTAAGATCATTTTGACGCTTACTAGTGAACATGTAAGGCCATAAATGTGCCCACTAGTTCACTAGTAAGATCATTTTGAGGCTTACTGGTTGACATGTAAGCCACAAAATGCCCACTAGTTCACTAGTAAGATCATTTTGAGGCTTACTAGTTGACATGTAAGCCGCAAAACGCCCACGAGTTCACTGGTAAGATCATTTTGATGCTTACTAGTGAACATGTAAGCCACAAAACGCTCACTAGTTCACTAGTAAGGTCCTTTTGACGCTTACTAGTGAACATGTAAGCCACAAAACACCCACTAGTTCACTAGTAAGATCATTTTGAGGCTTACTTGTTGACATGCAAGCCGCAAAACGCCCACTAGTTCACTAGTAAGATCATTTTGACACTTACTCGTGAACATGTAAGCCACAAAACGCCCACTAGTTCACTAGTAATCATTTTGAGGCTTACTAGTTGACATGTAAGCCGCAAAACGCCCACGAGTTCACTGGTAAGATCATTTTGATGCTTACTAGTGAACATGTAAGCCACAAAACGCTCACTAGTTCACTAGTAAGGTCATTTTGACGCTTACTAGTGAACATGTAAGCCACAAAACACTCACTAGTTAACTAGTAAGGTCATTTTGACACTTACTAGTGAACATGTAAGCCACAAAACGCCCACTAGTTCACTAGTAAGATCATTTTGAGGCTTACTTGTTGACATGCAAGCCGCAAAATGCACAAGAGTTCACTAGTAAGATCATTTTGACGCTTACTAGTGAACATGTAAGCCACAAAACGCTCATTAGTTAACTAGTAAGGTCATTTTGACACTTACTAGTGAACATGTACGCCACAGAACGCCCACTAGTTCACTAGTACGATCATTTTGAGGCTTACTTGTTGACATGCAAGCCGCAAAACGCCCACTAGTTCACTCGTAAGATCATTTTGAGGCTTACGAGTTGACATGCAAGCCGCAAAATGCACAAGAGTTCACTAGTAAGATCATTTTGACGCTTACTAGTGAACATGTAAGGCCATAAATGTGCCCACTAGTTCACTAGTAAGATCATTTTGAGGCTTACTAGTGAACATGTAAGCCACAAAACGCCCACTAGTTCACTAGTAAGATCATTTTGAGGATTACTAGTTGACATGTAAGCCACAAAACGCCCCTTAGCTCACTCGGAAGATCATTTTGAGGCTTACTAGTGAACATGTAAGCCACAAAACGCTCACTAGTTCACTAGTAAGGTCATTTTGACGCTTACGGGTGAACATGTAAGCCACAAATTGTCACTAGTTCACTAGTAAGGTCATTTTCACGCTTACTAGTGAACATGTAAGGCCATAAACTTGCCCACTAGTTTACTAGTAAGATCATTTTGACGCTTACTAGTGAACATGTAAGGCCATAAATGTGCCCACTAGTTCACTAGTAAGATCATTTTGAGGCTTACTCGTTGACATTTAAGCCGCAAAACGCCCCTTAGCTTACTCGTAAGATCATTTTGAGGCTTACAAGTGAACATGTAAGGCCATAAATGTGCCCACTAGTTCACTAGTAAGATCATTTTGAGGCTTACTAGTTGATATGTAAGCCACAAAATGCCCACTAGTTCACTAGTAAGATCATTTTGACGCTTACTAGTGAACATGTAAGGCCATAAATGTGCCCACTAGTTTACTAGTAAGATCATTTTGACGCTTACTAGTGAACATGTAAGGCCATAAATGTGCCCACTAGTTTACTAGTAAGATCATTTTGACGCTTACTAGTGAACATGTAAGGCCATAAACGTGCCCACTAGTTCACTAGTAAGATCATTTTGACGCTTACTAGTGAACATGTAAGGCCATAAACGTGCCCACTAGTTCACTAGTAAGATCATTTTGAGGCTTACTAGTTGACATGTAAGCCACAAAATGCCCACTAGTTCTCTAGTAAGATCATTTTGAGGCTTACTAGTGAAGATGTAAGCCACAAAACGCCCACTTGTTCACTAGTAAGATCATTTTGACGCTTACTAGTTAACATGTAAGCCACAAAACGCCCACTAGTTCACTAGTAAGATAATTTTGAGGCTTACTTGTTGACATGTAAGCCGCAAAATGCCCACTAGTTCACTCTTAAGATCATTTTGTGGCTTACTAGTTGACATGCAAGCCGCAAAACGCCCACTAGTTCACTAGTAAGATCATTTTGACGCTTACTAGTGAACATGTAAGGCCATAAATGTGCCCACTAGTTCACTAGTAAGATCATTTTGAGGCTTACTGGTTGACATGTAAGCCACAAAACGCTCACTAATTCACTAGTAAGGTCATTTTGACGCTTACTAGTGAACATGTAAGCCGCAAAACGCCCACTAGTTCACTCGTAAGATCATTTTGAGGCTTACTAGTTGACATGCAAGCCGCAAAACGCCCACTAGTTCACTAGTAAGATCATTTTGACGCTTACTCATGAACATGTAAGCCACAAAACGCCCACTAGTTCACTAGTAAGATCATTTTGAGGCTTACTTGTTGACATGCAAGCCGCAAAACGCCCACTAGTTCACTCGTAAGATCATTTTGAGGCTTACTAGTTGACATGCAAGCCGCAAAACGCCCACTAGTTCACTAGTAAGATCATTTTGACGCTTACTCGTGAACATGTAAGTCACAAAACGCCCACTAGTTCACTAGTAAGATCATTTTGAGGCTTACTAGTGAACATGTAAGGCCATAAATGTGCCCACTAGTTCACTAGTAAGATCATTTTGAGGCTTACTATTGAACATGTAAGCCACAAAACGCTCACTAGTTCACTAGTAATATCATTTTGACGCCTACTAGTGAACATGTAAGCCACAAAACACTCACTAGTTAACTAGTAAGGTCATTTTGACACTTACTAGTGAACATGTAAGCCACAAAACGCCCACTAGTTCACTAGTAAGATCATTTTGAGGCTTACTAGTTGACATGTAAGCCACAAAACGCCCCTTAGCTCACTCGGAAGATAATTTTGAGGCTTACTAGTGAACATGTAAGCCACAAAACGCTCACTAGTTCACTAGTAAGGTTATTTTGATACTTATTCGTGAACATGTAAGCCACAAATTGTCACTAGTTCACTAGTAAGGTCATTTTCACGCTTACTAGTGAACATGTAAGGCCATAAACTTGCCCACTAGTTTACTAGTAAGATCATTTTGAGGCTTACTCGTTGACATGTAAGCCGCAAAACGCCCCTTAGCTTACTCGTAAGATCATTTTGAGGCTTACAAGTGAACATGTAAGGCCATAAATGTGCCCACTAGTTCACTAGTAAGATCATTTTGAGGCTTAGTAGTTGACATGTAAGCCACAAAATGCCCACTAGTTCACTAGTAAGATCATTGTGAGGCTTAGTAGTTGACATGTAAGCCGCAAAACGCCCACTAGTTCACTAGTAAGGTCATTTTGACGCTTACTAGTGAACATGTAAGGCCATAAATGTGCCCACTAGTTTACTAGTAAGATCATTTTGACGCTTACTAGTGAACATGTAAGGCCATAAATGTGACCACTAGTTCACTAGTAAGATCATTTTGAGGCTTACTGGTTGACATGTAAGCCACAAAATGCCCACTAGTTCACTAGTAAGATCATTTTGAGGCTTACTAGTTGACATGTAAGCCGCAAAACGCCCACGAGTTCACTGGTAAGAACATTTTGATGCTTACTAGTGAACATGTACGCCACAAAACGCTCACTAGTTCACTAGTAAGGTCATTTTGACGCTTACTAGTGAACATGTAAGCCACAAAACACTCACTAGTTAACTAGTAAGGTCATTTTGACACTTACTAGTGAACATGTAAGCCACAAAACGCCCACTAGTTCACTAGTAAGATCATTTTGAGGCTTACTTGTTGACATGCAAGCCGCAAAACGCACACTAGTTCACTAGTAAGATCATTTTGACGCTTACTCGTGAACATGTAAGCCACAAAACGCCCACTAGTTCACTAGTAATCATTTTGAGGCTTACTAGTTGACATGTAACCCACAAAACGCCCACTAGTTCACTAGTAAGATCATTTTGAGGCTTACTAGTTGACATGCAAGCCGCAAAACGCCCACTAGTTCACTAGTAAGATCATTTTGACGCTTACTAGTGAACATGTAAGGCCATAAATGTGCCCACTAGTTCACTAGTAAGATCATTTTGAGGCTTACTCGTTGACATTTAAGCCGCAAAACGCCCCTTAGCTTACTCGTAAGATCATTTTGAGGCTTACAAGTGAACATGTAAGGCCATAAATGTGCCCACTAGTTCACTAGTAAGATCATTTTGAGGCTTACTAGTTGATATGTAAGCCACAAAATGCCCACTAGTTCACTAGTAAGATCATTTTGACGCTTACTAGTGAACATGTAAGGCCATAAATGTGCCCACTAGTTTACTAGTAAGATCATTTTGACGCTTACTAGTGAACATGTAAGGCCATAAATGTGCCCACTAGTTTACTAGTAAGATCATTTTGACGCTTACTAGTGAACATGTAAGGCCATAAACGTGCCCACTAGTTCACTAGTAAGATCATTTTGAGGCTTACTAGTTGACATGTAAGCCACAAAATGCCCACTAGTTCTCTAGTAAGATCATTTTGAGGCTTACTAGTGAAGATGTAAGCCACAAAACGCCCACTTGTTCACTAGTAAGATCATTTTGACGCTTACTAGTTAACATGTAAGCCACAAAACGCCCACTAGTTCACTAGTAAGATAATTTTGAGGCTTACTTGTTGACATGTAAGCCGCAAAATGCCCACTAGTTCACTCTTAAGATCATTTTGTGGCTTACTAGTTGACATGCAAGCCGCAAAACGCCCACTAGTTCACTAGTAAGATCATTTTGACGCTTACTAGTGAACATGTAAGGCCATAAATGTGCCCACTAGTTCACTAGTAAGATCATTTTGAGGCTTACTGGTTGACATGTAAGCCACAAAACGCTCACTAATTCACTAGTAAGGTCATTTTGACGCTTACTAGTGAACATGTAAGCCGCAAAACGCCCACTAGTTCACTCGTAAGATCATTTTGAGGCTTACTAGTTGACATGCAAGCCGCAAAACGCCCACTAGTTCACTAGTAAGATCATTTTGACGCTTACTCATGAACATGTAAGCCACAAAACGCCCACTAGTTCACTAGTAAGATCATTTTGAGGCTTACTAGTTAACATATAAGGCCATAAATGTGCCCACTAGTTCACTAGTAAGATCATTTTGAGGCTTACTAGTTGACATGCAAGCCGCAAAACGCCCACTAGTTCACTAGTAAGATCATTTTGACGCTTACTCGTGAACATGTAAGTCACAAAACGCCCACTAGTTCACTAGTAAGATCATTTTGAGGCTTACTAGTGAACATGTAAGGCCATAAATGTGCCCACTAGTTCACTAGTAAGATCATTTTGAGGCTTACTATTGAACATGTAAGCCACAAAACGCTCACTAGTTCACTAGTAATATCATTTTGACGCCTACTAGTGAACATGTAAGCCACAAAACACTCACTAGTTAACTAGTAAGGTCATTTTGACACTTACTAGTGAACATGTAAGCCACAAAACGCCCACTAGTTCACTAGTAAGATCATTTTGAGGCTTACTAGTTGACATGTAAGCCACAAAACGCCCCTTAGCTCACTCGGAAGATAATTTTGAGGCTTACTAGTGAACATGTAAGCCACAAAACGCTCACTAGTTCACTAGTAAGGTTATTTTGATACTTATTCGTGAACATGTAAGCCACAAATTGTCACTAGTTCACTAGTAAGGTCATTTTCACGCTTACTAGTGAACATGTAAGGCCATAAACTTGCCCACTAGTTTACTAGTAAGATCATTTTGACGCTTACTAGTGAACATGTAAGGCCATAAATGTGCCCACTAGTTCACTAGTAAGATCATTTTGAGGCTTACTCGTTGACATGTAAGCCGCAAAACGCCCCTTAGCTTACTCGTAAGATCATTTTGAGGCTTACAAGTGAACATGTAAGGCCATAAATGTGCCCACTAGTTCACTAGTAAGATCATTTTGAGGCTTAGTAGTTGACATGTAAGCCACAAAATGCCCACTAGTTCACTAGTAAGATCATTGTGAGGCTTAGTAGTTGACATGTAAGCCGCAAAACGCCCACTAGTTCACTAGTAAGGTCATTTTGACGCTTACTAGTGAACATGTAAGGCCATAAATGTGCCCACTAGTTTACTAGTAAGATCATTTTGACGCTTACTAGTGAACATGTAAGGCCATAAATGTGACCACTAGTTCACTAGTAAGATCATTTTGAGGCTTACTGGTTGACATGTAAGCCACAAAATGCCCACTAGTTCACTAGTAAGATCATTTTGAGGCTTACTAGTTGACATGTAAGCCGCAAAACGCCCACGAGTTCACTGGTAAGAACATTTTGATGCTTACTAGTGAACATGTACGCCACAAAACGCTCACTAGTTCACTAGTAAGGTCATTTTGACGCTTACTAGTGAACATGTAAGCCACAAAACACTCACTAGTTAACTAGTAAGGTCATTTTGACACTTACTAGTGAACATGTAAGCCACAAAACGCCCACTAGTTCACTAGTAAGATCATTTTGAGGCTTACTAGTGAACATGTAAGCCACAAAACGCTCACTAGTTCACTAGTAAGATCATTTTGACGCCTACTAGTGAACATGTAAGCCACAAAACACTCACTAGTTAACTACTAAGGTCATTTTGACACTTACGAGTGAACATGTAAGCCACAAAACGCCCACTAGTTCACTAGTAAGATCATTTTGAGGCTTACTAGTTTACATGTAAGCCACAAAACGCCCCTTAGCTCACTCGTAAGATCATTTTGAGGCTTACTAGTGAACATGTAAGCCACAAAACGCCCACGAGTTCACTAGTAAGATCATTTTGAGGCTTACTAGTGAACATGTAAGGCCATAAATGTGCCCACTAGTTCACTAGTAAGATCATTTTGAGGCTTACTAGTTGATATGTAAGCCACAAAATGCCCACTAGTTCACTAGTAAGATCATTTTGACGCTTACTAGTGAACATGTAAGGCCATAAATGTGCCCACTAGTTTACTAGTAAGATCATTTTGACGCTTACTAGTGAACATGTAAGGCCATAAATGTGCCCACTAGTTCACTAGTAAGATCATTTTGAGGCTTACTGGTTGACATGTAAGCCACAAAACGCTCACTAATTCACTAGTAAGGTCATTTTGACGCTTACTAGTGAACATGTAAGCCGCAAAACGCCCACTAGTTCACTCGTAAGATCATTTTGAGGCTTACTAGTTGACATGCAAGCCGCAAAACGCCCACTAGTTCACTAGTAAGATCATTTTGACGCTTACTCATGAACATGTAAGCCACAAAACGCCCACTAGTTCACTAGTAAGATCATTTTGAGGCTTACTAGTTAACATATAAGGCCATAAATGTGTCCACTAGTTCACTAGTAAGATCATTTTGAGGCTTACTAGTTGACATGCAAGCCGCAAAACGCCCACTAGTTCACTAGTAAGATCATTTTGACGCTTACTCGTGAACATGTAAGTCACAAAACGCCCACTAGTTCACTAGTAAGATCATTTTGAGGCTTACTAGTGAACATGTAAGGCCATAAATGTGCCCACTAGTTCACTAGTAAGATCATTTTGAGGCTTACTATTGAACATGTAAGCCACAAAACGCTCACTAGTTCACTAGTAATATCATTTTGACGCCTACTAGTGAACATGTAAGCCACAAAACACTCACTAGTTAACTAGTAAGGTCATTTTGACACTTACTAGTGAACATGTAAGCCACAAAACGCCCACTAGTTCACTAGTAAGATCATTTTGAGGCTTACTAGTTGACATGTAAGCCACAAAACGCCCCTTAGCTCACTCGGAAGATAATTTTGAGGCTTACTAGTGAACATGTAAGCCACAAAACGCTCACTAGTTCACTAGTAAGGTTATTTTGATACTTATTCGTGAACATGTAAGCCACAAATTGTCACTAGTTCACTAGTAAGGTCATTTTCACGCTTACTAGTGAACATGTAAGGCCATAAACTTGCCCACTAGTTTACTAGTAAGATCATTTTGACGCTTACTAGTGAACATGTAAGGCCATAAATGTGCCCACTAGTTCACTAGTAAGATCATTTTGAGGCTTACTCGTTGACATGTAAGCCGCAAAACGCCCCTTAGCTTACTCGTAAGATCATTTTGAGGCTTACAAGTGAACATGTAAGGCCATAAATGTGCCCACTAGTTCACTAGTAAGATAATTTTGAGGCTTAGTAGTTGACATGTAAGCCACAAAATGCCCACTAGTTCACTAGTAAGATCATTGTGAGGCTTAGTAGTTGACATGTAAGCCGCAAAACGCCCACTAGTTCACTAGTAAGGTCATTTTGACGCTTACTAGTGAACATGTAAGGCCATAAATGTGCCCACTAGTTTACTAGTAAGATCATTTTGACGCTTACTAGTGAACATGTAAGGCCATAAATGTGACCACTAGTTCACTAGTAAGATCATTTTGAGGCTTACTGGTTGACATGTAAGCCACAAAATGCCCACTAGTTCACTAGTAAGATCATTTTGAGGCTTACTAGTTGACATGTAAGCCGCAAAACGCCCACGAGTTCACTGGTAAGATCATTTTGATGCTTACTAGTGAACATGTACGCCACAAAACGCTCAGTAGTTCACTAGTAAGGTCATTTTGACGCTTACTAGTGAACATGTAAGCCACAAAACACTCACTAGTTAACTAGTAAGGTCATTTTGACACTTACTAGTGAACATGTAAGCCACAAAACGCCCACTAATTCACTAGTAAGATCATTTTGAGGCTTACTTGTTGACATGCAAGCCGCAAAACGCACACTAGTTCACTAGTAAGATCATTTTGACGCTTACTCGTGAACATGTAAGCCACAAAACGCCCACTAGTTCACTAGTAATCATTTTGAGCCTTACTAGTTGACATGTAAGCCACAAAACGCCCACTAGTTCACTAGTAAGATCATTTTGAGGCTTACTAGTTGACATGCAAGCCGCAAAACGCCCACTAGTTCACTAGTAAGATCATTTTGACGCTTACTCGTGAACATGTAAGTCACAAAACGCCCACTAGTTCACTAGTAAGATCATTTTGAGGCTTACTAGTTAACATATAAGGCCATAAATGTGCCCACTAGTTCACTAGTAAGATCATTTTGAGGCTTACTAGTTGACATGTAAGCCACAAAATACCCACTAGTTCACTAGTAAGATCATTTTGAGGCTTACTAGTTGACATGTAAGACGCAAAACGCCCACTAGTTCACTGGTAAGATCATTTTGAGGCTTACTAGTGAACATGTAAGGCCATAAATGTGCCCACTAGTTCACTAGTAAGATCATTTTGAGGCTTACTATTGAACATGTAAGCCACAAAACGCTCACTCGTTCACTAGTAAGATCATTTTGACGCCTACTAGTGAACATGTAAGCCACAAAACACTCACTAGTTAACTAGTAAGGTCATTTTGACACTTACTAGTGAACATGTAAGCCACAAAACGCCCACTAGTTCACTAGTAAGATCATTTTGAGGCTTACTAGTTGACATGTAAGCCACAAAACGCCCCTTAGCTCACTCGGAAGATAATTTTGAGGCTTACTAGTGAACATGTAAGCCACAAAACGCTCACTAGTTCACTAGTAAGGTCATTTTGATACTTACTCGTGAACATGTAAGCCACAAATTGTCACTAGTTCACTAGTAAGGTCATTTTCACGCTTACTAGTGAACATGTAAGGCCATAAACTTGCCCACTAGTTTACTAGTAAGATCATTTTGACGCTTACTAGTGAACATGTAAGGCCATAAATGTGCCCACTAGTTCACTAGTAAGATCATTTTGAGGCTTACTCGTTGACATGTAAGCCGCAAAACGCCCCTTAGCTTACTCGTAAGATCATTTTGAGGCTTACAAGTGAACATGTAAGGCCATAAATGTGCCCACTAGTTCACTAGTAAGATAATTTTGAGGCTTAGTAGTTGACATGTAAGCCACAAAATGCCCACTAGTTCACTAGTAAGATCATTGTGAGGCTTAGTAGTTGACATGTAAGCCGCAAAACGCCCACTAGTTCACTAGTAAGGTCATTTTGACGCTTACTAGTGAACATGTAAGGCCATAAATGTGCCCACTAGTTTACTAGTAAGATCATTTTGACGCTTACTAGTGAACATGTAAGGCCATAAATGTGACCACTAGTTCACTAGTAAGATCATTTTGAGGCTTACTGGTTGACATGTAAGCCACAAAATGCCCACTAGTTCACTAGTAAGATCATTTTGAGGCTTACTAGTTGACATGTAAGCCGCAAAACGCCCACGAGTTCACTGGTAAGATCATTTTGATGCTTACTAGTGAACATGTACGCCACAAAACGCTCAGTAGTTCACTAGTAAGGTCATTTTGACGCTTACTAGTGAACATGTAAGCCACAAAACACTCACTAGTTAACTAGTAAGGTCATTTTGACACTTACTAGTGAACATGTAAGCCACAAAACGCCCACTAATTCACTAGTAAGATCATTTTGAGGCTTACTTGTTGACATGCAAGCCGCAAAACGCACACTAGTTCACTAGTAAGATCATTTTGACGCTTACTCGTGAACATGTAAGCCACAAAACGCCCACTAGTTCACTAGTAATCATTTTGAGGCTTACTAGTTGACATGTAAGCCACAAAACGCCCACTAGTTCACTAGTAAGATCATTTTGAGGCTTACTAGTTGACATGCAAGCCGCAAAACGCCCACTAGTTCACTAGTAAGATCATTTTGACGCTTACTCGTGAACATGTAAGTCACAAAACGCCCACTAGTTCACTAGTAAGATCATTTTGAGGCTTACTAGTTAACATATAAGGCCATAAATGTGCCCACTAGTTCACTAGTAAGATCATTTTGAGGCTTACTAGTTGACATGTAAGCCACAAAATACCCACTAGTTCACTAGTAAGATCATTTTGAGGCTTACTAGTTGACATGTAAGACGCAAAACGCCCACTAGTTCACTGGTAAGATCATTTTGAGGCTTACTAGTGAACATGTAAGGCCATAAATGTGCCCACTAGTTCACTAGTAAGATCATTTTGAGGCTTACTATTGAACATGTAAGCCACAAAACGCTCACTAGTTCACTAGTAAGATCATTTTGACGCCTACTAGTGAACATGTAAGCCACAAAACACTCACTAGTTAACTAGTAAGGTCATTTTGACACTTACTAGTGAACATGTAAGCCACAAAACGCCCACTAGTTCACTAGTAAGATCATTTTGAGGCTTACTAGTTGACATGTAAGCCACAAAACGCCCCTTAGCTCACTCGGAAGATAATTTTGAGGCTTACTAGTGAACATGTAAGCCACAAAACGCTCACTAGTTCACTAGTAAGGTCATTTTGATACTTACTCGTGAACATGTAAGCCACAAATTGTCACTAGTTCACTAGTAAGGTCATTTTCACGCTTACTAGTGAACATGTAAGGCCATAAACTTGCCCACTAGTTTACTAGTGAGATCATTTTGACGCTTACTAGTGAACAGGTAAGCCACAAAATACCCACTAGTTCACTAGTAAGATCATTTTGAGGCTTACTAGTTGACATGTAAGACGCAAAACGCCCACTAGTTCACTGGTAAGATCATTTTGAGGCTTACTAGTGAACATGTAAGGCCATAAATGTGCCCACTAGTTCACTAGTAAGATCATTTTGAGGCTTACTATTGAACATGTAAGCCACAAAACGCTCACTAGTTCACTAGTAATATCATTTTGACGCCTACTAGTGAACATGTAAGCCACAAAACACTCACTAGTTAACTAGTAAGGTCATTTTGACACTTACTAGTGAACATGTAAGCCACAAAACGCCCACTAGTTCACTAGTAAGATAATTTTGAGGCTTACTAGTTGACATGTAAGCCACAAAACGCCCCTTAGCTCACTCGCAAGATAATTTTGAGGCTTACTAGTGAACATGTAAGCCACAAAACGCTCACTAGTTCACTAGTAAGGTCATTTTGATACTTACTCGTGAACATGTAAGCCACAAATTGTCACTAGTTCACCAGTAAGGTCATTTTCACGCTTACTAGTGAACATGTAAGGCCATAAACTTGCCCACTAGTTTACTAGTAAGATCATTTTGACGCTTACTAGTGAACATGTAAGGCCATAAATGTGCCCACTAGTTCACTAGTAAGATCATTTTGAGGCTTACTGGTTGACATGTAAGCCACAAAATGCCCACTAGTAAGATCATTTTGAGGCTTACTAGTTGACATGTAAGCCGCAAAACGCCCACGAGTTCACTGGTAAGATCATTTTGATGCTTACTAGTGAACATGTAAGCCACAAAACGCTCACTAGTTCACTAGTAAGGTCCTTTTGACGCTTACTAGTGAACATGTAAGCCACAAAACACCCACTAGTTCACTAGTAAGATCATTTTGAGGCTTACTTGTTGACATGCAAGCCGCAAAACGCCCACTAGTTCACTAGTAAGATCATTTTGACACTTACTCGTGAACATGTAAGCCACAAAACGCCCACTAGTTCACTAGTAATCATTTTGAGGCTTACTAGTTGACATGTAAGCCGCAAAACGCCCACGAGTTCACTGGTAAGATCATTTTGATGCTTACTAGTGAACATGTAAGCCACAAAACGCTCACTAGTTCACTAGTAAGGTCATTTTGACGCTTACTAGTGAACATGTAAGCCACAAAACACTCACTAGTTAACTAGTAAGGTCATTTTGACACTTACTAGTGAACATGTAAGCCACAAAACGCCCACTAGTTCACTAGTAAGATCATTTTGAGGCTTACTTGTTGACATGCAAGCCGCAAAATGCACAAGAGTTCACTAGTAAGATCATTTTGACGCTTACTAGTGAACATGTAAGCCACAAAACGCTCATTAGTTAACTAGTAAGGTCATTTTGACACTTACTAGTGAACATGTACGCCACAGAACGCCCACTAGTTCACTAGTACGATCATTTTGAGGCTTACTTGTTGACATGCAAGCCGCAAAACGCCCACTAGTTCACTCGTAAGATCATTTTGAGGCTTACGAGTTGACATGCAAGCCGCAAAATGCACAAGAGTTCACTAGTAAGATCATTTTGACGCTTACTAGTGAACATGTAAGGCCATAAATGTGCCCACTAGTTCACTAGTAAGATCATTTTGAGGCTTACTAGTTGACATGTAAGCCACAAAATACCCACTAGTTCACTGGTAAGATCATTTTGAGGCTTACTAGTGAACATGTAAGGCCATAAATGTGCCCACTAGTTCACTAGTAAGATCATTTTGAGGCTTACTATTGAACATGTAAGCCACAAAACGCTCACTAGTTCACTAGTAAGATCATTTTGACGCCTACTAGTGAACATGTAAGCCACAAAACACTCACTAGTTAACTAGTAAGGTCATTTTGACACTTACTAGTGAACATGTAAGCCACAAAACGCCCACTAGTTCACTAGTAAGATCATTTTGAGGCTTACTAGTTGACATGTAAGCCACAAAACGCCCCTTAGCTCACTCGGAAGATAATTTTGAGGCTTACTAGTGAACATGTAAGCCACAAAACGCTCACTAGTTCACTAGTAAGGTCATTTTGATACTTACTCGTGAACATGTAAGCCACAAATTGTCACTAGTTCACCAGTAAGGTCATTTTCACGCTTACTAGTGAACATGTAAGGCCATAAACTTGCCCACTAGTTTACTAGTAAGATCATTTTGACGCTTACTAGTGAACATGTAAGGCCATAAATGTGCCCACTAGTTCACTAGTAAGATCATTTTGAGGCTTACTCGTTGACATGTAAGCCGCAAAACGCCCCTTAGGTTACTCGTAAGATCATTTTGAGGCTTACAATTGAACATGTAAGGCCATAAATGTGCCCACTAGTTCACTAGTAAGATCATTTTGAGGCTTAGTAGTTGACATGTAAGCCACAAAATGCCCACTAGTTCACTAGTAAGATCATTGTGAGGCTTAGTAGTTGACATGTAAGCCGCAAAACGCCCAATAGCTCACTCGTAAGATCATTTTGAGGCTTACGAGTTGACATGTAAGCCACAAAACGCCCACTAGTTCACTAGTAAGGTCATTTTGACGCTTACTAGTGAACATGTAAGGCCATAAATGTGCCCACTAGTTTACTAGTAAGATCATTTTGACGCTTACTAGTGAACATGTAAGGCCATAAATGTGACCACTAGTTCACTAGTAAGATCATTTTGAGGCTTACTAGTTGACATGTAAGCCGCAAAACGCCCACGAGTTCACTGGTAAGATCATTTTGATGCTTACTAGTGAACATGTAAGCCACAAAACACTCACTAGTTAACTAATAAGGTCATTTTGACACTTACTAGTGAACATGTAAGCCACAAAACGCCCACTAGTTCACTAGTAAGATCATTTTGAGGCTTACTTGTTGACATGCAAGCCGCAAAATGCACAAGAGTTCACTAGTAAGATCATTTTGACGCTTACTAGTGAACATGTAAGGCCATAAATGTGCCCACTAGTTCACTAGTAAGATCATTTTGAGGCTTACTAGTGAACATGTAAGCCACAAAACGCCCACTAGTTCACTAGTAAGATCATTTTGAGGCTTACTAGTTGACATGTAAGCCACAAAACGCCCCTTAGCTCACTTGGAAGATCATTTTGAGGCTTACTAGTGAACATGTAAGCCACAAAACGCTCACTAGTTCACTAGTAAGGTCATTTTGACGCTTACTCGTGACCATGTAAGCCACAAATTGTCACTAGTTCACTAGTAAGGTCATTTTCACGCTTACTAGTGAACATGTAAGGCCATAAACTTGCCCACTAGTTTACTAGTAAGATCATTTTGACGCTTACTAGTGAACATGTAAGGCCATAAATGTGCCCACTAGTTCACTAGTAAGATCATTTTGAGGCTTACTCGTTGACATGTAAGCCGCAAAACGCCCCTTAGCTTACTCGTAAGATCATTTTGAGGCTTACAAGTGAACATGTAAGGCCATAAATGTGCCCACTAGTTCACTAGTAAGATCATTTTGAGGCTTAGTAGTTGACATGTCAGCCACAAAATGCCCACTAGTTCACTAGTAAGATCATTGTGAGGCTTAGTAGTTGACATGTAAGCCGCAAAACGCCCACTAGCTCACTCGTAAGATCATTTTGAGGCTTACGAGTTGACATGTAAGCCACAAAACGCCCACTAGTTCACTAGTAAGGTCATTTTGACGCTTACTAGTGAACATGTAAGGCCATAAATGTGCCCACTAGTTTACTAGTAAGATCATTTTGACGCTTACTAGTGAACATGTAAGGCCATAAATGTGCCCACTAGTTCACTAGTAAGATCATTTTGAGGCTTACTGGTTGACATGTAAGCCACAAAATGCCCACTAGTTCACTAGTAAGATCATTTTGAGGCTTACTAGTTGACATGTAAGCCGCAAAACGCCCACGAGTTCACTGGTAAGATCATTTTGATGCTTACTAGTGAACATGTAAGCCACAAAACGCTCACTAGTTCACTAGTAAGGTCCTTTTGACGCTTACTAGTGAACATGTAAGCCACAAAACACCCACTAGTTCACTAGTAAGATCATTTTGAGGCTTACTTGTTGACATGCAAGCCGCAAAACGCCCACTAGTTCACTAGTAAGATCATTTTGACACTTACTCGTGAACATGTAAGCCACAAAACGCCCACTAGTTCACTAGTAATCATTTTGAGGCTTACTAGTTGACATGTAAGCCGCAAAACGCCCACGAGTTCACTGGTAAGATCATTTTGATGCTTACTAGTGAACATGTAAGCCACAAAACGCTCACTAGTTCACTAGTAAGGTCATTTTGACGCTTACTAGTGAACATGTAAGCCACAAAACACTCACTAGTTAACTAGTAAGGTCATTTTGACACTTACTAGTGAACATGTAAGCCACAAAACGCCCACTAGTTCACTAGTAAGATCATTTTGAGGCTTACTTGTTGACATGCAAGCCGCAAAATGCACAAGAGTTCACTAGTAAGATCATTTTGACGCTTACTAGTGAACATGTAAGCCACAAAACGCTCATTAGTTAACTAGTAAGGTCATTTTGACACTTACTAGTGAACATGTACGCCACAGAACGCCCACTAGTTCACTAGTACGATCATTTTGAGGCTTACTTGTTGACATGCAAGCCGCAAAACGCCCACTAGTTCACTCGTAAGATCATTTTGAGGCTTACGAGTTGACATGCAAGCCGCAAAATGCACAAGAGTTCACTAGTAAGATCATTTTGACGCTTACTAGTGAACATGTAAGGCCATAAATGTGCCCACTAGTTCACTAGTAAGATCATTTTGAGGCTTACTAGTGAACATGTAAGCCACAAAACGCCCACTAGTTCACTAGTAAGATCATTTTGAGGATTACTAGTTGACATGTAAGCCACAAAACGCCCCTTAGCTCACTCGGAAGATCATTTTGAGGCTTACTAGTGAACATGTAAGCCACAAAACGCTCACTAGTTCACTAGTAAGGTCATTTTGACGCTTACGGGTGAACATGTAAGCCACAAATTGTCACTAGTTCACTAGTAAGGTCATTTTCACGCTTACTAGTGAACATGTAAGGCCATAAACTTGCCCACTAGTTTACTAGTAAGATCATTTTGACGCTTACTAGTGAACATGTAAGGCCATAAATGTGCCCACTAGTTCACTAGTAAGATCATTTTGAGGCTTACTCGTTGACATTTAAGCCGCAAAACGCCCCTTAGCTTACTCGTAAGATCATTTTGAGGCTTACAAGTGAACATGTAAGGCCATAAATGTGCCCACTAGTTCACTAGTAAGATCATTTTGAGGCTTACTAGTTGATATGTAAGCCACAAAATGCCCACTAGTTCACTAGTAAGATCATTTTGACGCTTACTAGTGAACATGTAAGGCCATAAATGTGCCCACTAGTTTACTAGTAAGATCATTTTGACGCTTACTAGTGAACATGTAAGGCCATAAATGTGCCCACTAGTTTACTAGTAAGATCATTTTGACGCTTACTAGTGAACATGTAAGGCCATAAACGTGCCCACTAGTTCACTAGTAAGATCATTTTGACGCTTACTAGTGAACATGTAAGGCCATAAACGTGCCCACTAGTTCACTAGTAAGATCATTTTGAGGCTTACTAGTTGACATGTAAGCCACAAAATGCCCACTAGTTCTCTAGTAAGATCATTTTGAGGCTTACTAGTGAAGATGTAAGCCACAAAACGCCCACTTGTTCACTAGTAAGATCATTTTGACGCTTACTAGTTAACATGTAAGCCACAAAACGCCCACTAGTTCACTAGTAAGATAATTTTGAGGCTTACTTGTTGACATGTAAGCCGCAAAATGCCCACTAGTTCACTCTTAAGATCATTTTGTGGCTTACTAGTTGACATGCAAGCCGCAAAACGCCCACTAGTTCACTAGTAAGATCATTTTGACGCTTACTAGTGAACATGTAAGGCCATAAATGTGCCCACTAGTTCACTAGTAAGATCATTTTGAGGCTTACTGGTTGACATGTAAGCCACAAAACGCTCACTAATTCACTAGTAAGGTCATTTTGACGCTTACTAGTGAACATGTAAGCCGCAAAACGCCCACTAGTTCACTCGTAAGATCATTTTGAGGCTTACTAGTTGACATGCAAGCCGCAAAACGCCCACTAGTTCACTAGTAAGATCATTTTGACGCTTACTCATGAACATGTAAGCCACAAAACGCCCACTAGTTCACTAGTAAGATCATTTTGAGGCTTACTTGTTGACATGCAAGCCGCAAAACGCCCACTAGTTCACTCGTAAGATCATTTTGAGGCTTACTAGTTGACATGCAAGCCGCAAAACGCCCACTAGTTCACTAGTAAGATCATTTTGACGCTTACTCGTGAACATGTAAGTCACAAAACGCCCACTAGTTCACTAGTAAGATCATTTTGAGGCTTACTAGTGAACATGTAAGGCCATAAATGTGCCCACTAGTTCACTAGTAAGATCATTTTGAGGCTTACTATTGAACATGTAAGCCACAAAACGCTCACTAGTTCACTAGTAATATCATTTTGACGCCTACTAGTGAACATGTAAGCCACAAAACACTCACTAGTTAACTAGTAAGGTCATTTTGACACTTACTAGTGAACATGTAAGCCACAAAACGCCCACTAGTTCACTAGTAAGATCATTTTGAGGCTTACTAGTTGACATGTAAGCCACAAAACGCCCCTTAGCTCACTCGGAAGATAATTTTGAGGCTTACTAGTGAACATGTAAGCCACAAAACGCTCACTAGTTCACTAGTAAGGTTATTTTGATACTTATTCGTGAACATGTAAGCCACAAATTGTCACTAGTTCACTAGTAAGGTCATTTTCACGCTTACTAGTGAACATGTAAGGCCATAAACTTGCCCACTAGTTTACTAGTAAGATCATTTTGAGGCTTACTCGTTGACATGTAAGCCGCAAAACGCCCCTTAGCTTACTCGTAAGATCATTTTGAGGCTTACAAGTGAACATGTAAGGCCATAAATGTGCCCACTAGTTCACTAGTAAGATCATTTTGAGGCTTAGTAGTTGACATGTAAGCCACAAAATGCCCACTAGTTCACTAGTAAGATCATTGTGAGGCTTAGTAGTTGACATGTAAGCCGCAAAACGCCCACTAGTTCACTAGTAAGGTCATTTTGACGCTTACTAGTGAACATGTAAGGCCATAAATGTGCCCACTAGTTTACTAGTAAGATCATTTTGACGCTTACTAGTGAACATGTAAGGCCATAAATGTGACCACTAGTTCACTAGTAAGATCATTTTGAGGCTTACTGGTTGACATGTAAGCCACAAAATGCCCACTAGTTCACTAGTAAGATCATTTTGAGGCTTACTAGTTGACATGTAAGCCGCAAAACGCCCACGAGTTCACTGGTAAGAACATTTTGATGCTTACTAGTGAACATGTACGCCACAAAACGCTCACTAGTTCACTAGTAAGGTCATTTTGACGCTTACTAGTGAACATGTAAGCCACAAAACACTCACTAGTTAACTAGTAAGGTCATTTTGACACTTACTAGTGAACATGTAAGCCACAAAACGCCCACTAGTTCACTAGTAAGATCATTTTGAGGCTTACTTGTTGACATGCAAGCCGCAAAACGCACACTAGTTCACTAGTAAGATCATTTTGACGCTTACTCGTGAACATGTAAGCCACAAAACGCCCACTAGTTCACTAGTAATCATTTTGAGGCTTACTAGTTGACATGTAACCCACAAAACGCCCACTAGTTCACTAGTAAGATCATTTTGAGGCTTACTAGTTGACATGCAAGCCGCAAAACGCCCACTAGTTCACTAGTAAGATCATTTTGACGCTTACTAGTGAACATGTAAGGCCATAAATGTGCCCACTAGTTCACTAGTAAGATCATTTTGAGGCTTACTCGTTGACATTTAAGCCGCAAAACGCCCCTTAGCTTACTCGTAAGATCATTTTGAGGCTTACAAGTGAACATGTAAGGCCATAAATGTGCCCACTAGTTCACTAGTAAGATCATTTTGAGGCTTACTAGTTGATATGTAAGCCACAAAATGCCCACTAGTTCACTAGTAAGATCATTTTGACGCTTACTAGTGAACATGTAAGGCCATAAATGTGCCCACTAGTTTACTAGTAAGATCATTTTGACGCTTACTAGTGAACATGTAAGGCCATAAATGTGCCCACTAGTTTACTAGTAAGATCATTTTGACGCTTACTAGTGAACATGTAAGGCCATAAACGTGCCCACTAGTTCACTAGTAAGATCATTTTGAGGCTTACTAGTTGACATGTAAGCCACAAAATGCCCACTAGTTCTCTAGTAAGATCATTTTGAGGCTTACTAGTGAAGATGTAAGCCACAAAACGCCCACTTGTTCACTAGTAAGATCATTTTGACGCTTACTAGTTAACATGTAAGCCACAAAACGCCCACTAGTTCACTAGTAAGATAATTTTGAGGCTTACTTGTTGACATGTAAGCCGCAAAATGCCCACTAGTTCACTCTTAAGATCATTTTGTGGCTTACTAGTTGACATGCAAGCCGCAAAACGCCCACTAGTTCACTAGTAAGATCATTTTGACGCTTACTAGTGAACATGTAAGGCCATAAATGTGCCCACTAGTTCACTAGTAAGATCATTTTGAGGCTTACTGGTTGACATGTAAGCCACAAAACGCTCACTAATTCACTAGTAAGGTCATTTTGACGCTTACTAGTGAACATGTAAGCCGCAAAACGCCCACTAGTTCACTCGTAAGATCATTTTGAGGCTTACTAGTTGACATGCAAGCCGCAAAACGCCCACTAGTTCACTAGTAAGATCATTTTGACGCTTACTCATGAACATGTAAGCCACAAAACGCCCACTAGTTCACTAGTAAGATCATTTTGAGGCTTACTAGTTAACATATAAGGCCATAAATGTGCCCACTAGTTCACTAGTAAGATCATTTTGAGGCTTACTAGTTGACATGCAAGCCGCAAAACGCCCACTAGTTCACTAGTAAGATCATTTTGACGCTTACTCGTGAACATGTAAGTCACAAAACGCCCACTAGTTCACTAGTAAGATCATTTTGAGGCTTACTAGTGAACATGTAAGGCCATAAATGTGCCCACTAGTTCACTAGTAAGATCATTTTGAGGCTTACTATTGAACATGTAAGCCACAAAACGCTCACTAGTTCACTAGTAATATCATTTTGACGCCTACTAGTGAACATGTAAGCCACAAAACACTCACTAGTTAACTAGTAAGGTCATTTTGACACTTACTAGTGAACATGTAAGCCACAAAACGCCCACTAGTTCACTAGTAAGATCATTTTGAGGCTTACTAGTTGACATGTAAGCCACAAAACGCCCCTTAGCTCACTCGGAAGATAATTTTGAGGCTTACTAGTGAACATGTAAGCCACAAAACGCTCACTAGTTCACTAGTAAGGTTATTTTGATACTTATTCGTGAACATGTAAGCCACAAATTGTCACTAGTTCACTAGTAAGGTCATTTTCACGCTTACTAGTGAACATGTAAGGCCATAAACTTGCCCACTAGTTTACTAGTAAGATCATTTTGACGCTTACTAGTGAACATGTAAGGCCATAAATGTGCCCACTAGTTCACTAGTAAGATCATTTTGAGGCTTACTCGTTGACATGTAAGCCGCAAAACGCCCCTTAGCTTACTCGTAAGATCATTTTGAGGCTTACAAGTGAACATGTAAGGCCATAAATGTGCCCACTAGTTCACTAGTAAGATCATTTTGAGGCTTAGTAGTTGACATGTAAGCCACAAAATGCCCACTAGTTCACTAGTAAGATCATTGTGAGGCTTAGTAGTTGACATGTAAGCCGCAAAACGCCCACTAGTTCACTAGTAAGGTCATTTTGACGCTTACTAGTGAACATGTAAGGCCATAAATGTGCCCACTAGTTTACTAGTAAGATCATTTTGACGCTTACTAGTGAACATGTAAGGCCATAAATGTGACCACTAGTTCACTAGTAAGATCATTTTGAGGCTTACTGGTTGACATGTAAGCCACAAAATGCCCACTAGTTCACTAGTAAGATCATTTTGAGGCTTACTAGTTGACATGTAAGCCGCAAAACGCCCACGAGTTCACTGGTAAGAACATTTTGATGCTTACTAGTGAACATGTACGCCACAAAACGCTCACTAGTTCACTAGTAAGGTCATTTTGACGCTTACTAGTGAACATGTAAGCCACAAAACACTCACTAGTTAACTAGTAAGGTCATTTTGACACTTACTAGTGAACATGTAAGCCACAAAACGCCCACTAGTTCACTAGTAAGATCATTTTGAGGCTTACTTGTTGACATGCAAGCCGCAAAACGCACACTAGTTCACTAGTAAGATCATTTTGACGCTTACTCGTGAACATGTAAGCCACAAAACGCCCACTAGTTCACTAGTAATCATTTTGAGGCTTACTAGTTGACATGTAACCCACAAAACGCCCACTAGTTCACTAGTAAGATCATTTTGAGGCTTACTAGTTGACATGCAAGCCGCAAAACGCCCACTAGTTCACTAGTAAGATCATTTTGACGCTTACTCGTGAACATGTAAGTCACAAAACGCCCACTAGTTCACTAGTAAGATCATTTTGAGGCTTACTAGTTAACATATAAGGCCATAAATGTGCCCACTAGTTCACTAGTAAGATCATTTTGAGGCTTACTAGTTGACATGTAAGCCACAAAATACCCACTAGTTCACTAGTAAGATCATTTTGAGGCTTACTAGTTGACATGTAAGACGCAAAACGCCCACTAGTTCACTGGTAAGATCATTTTGAGGCTTACTAGTGAACATGTAAGGCCATAAATGTGCCCACTAGTTCACTAGTAAGATCATTTTGAGGCTTACTATTGAACATGTAAGCCACAAAACGCTCACTAGTTCACTAGTAAGATCATTTTGACGCCTACTAGTGAACATGTAAGCCACAAAACACTCACTAGTTAACTAGTAAGGTCATTTTGACACTTACTAGTGAACATGTAAGCCACAAAACGCCCACTAGTTCACTAGTAAGATCATTTTGAGGCTTACTAGTTGACATGTAAGCCACAAAAAGCCCCTTAGCTCACTCGGAAGATAATTTTGAGGCTTACTAGTGAACATGTAAGCCACAAAACGCTCACTAGTTCACTACTAAGGTCATTTTGATACTTACTCGTGAACATGTAAGCCACAAATTGTCACTAGTTCACTAGTAAGGTCATTTTCACGCTTACTAGTGAACATGTAAGGCCATAAACTTGCCCACTAGTTTACTAGTGAGATCATTTTGACGCTTACTAGTGAACAGGTAAGCCACAAAATACCCACTAGTTCACTAGTAAGATCATTTTGAGGCTTACTAGTTGACATGTAAGACGCAAAACGCCCACTAGTTCACTGGTAAGATCATTTTGAGGCTTACTAGTGAACATGTAAGGCCATAAATGTGCCCACTAGTTCACTAGTAAGATCATTTTGAGGCTTACTATTGAACATGTAAGCCACGAAACGCTCACTAGTTCACTAGTAATATCATTTTGACGCCTACTAGTGAACATGTAAGCCACAAAACACTCACTAGTTAACTAGTAAGGTCATTTTGACACTTACTAGTGAACATGTAAGCCACAAAACGCCCACTAGTTCACTAGTAAGATAATTTTGAGGCTTACTAGTTGACATGTAAGCCACAAAACGCCCCTTAGCTCACTCGCAAGATAATTTTGAGGCTTACTAGTGAACATGTAAGCCACAAAACGCTCACTAGTTCACTAGTAAGGTCATTTTGATACTTACTCGTGAACATGTAAGCCACAAATTGTCACTAGTTCACCAGTAAGGTCATTTTCACGCTTACTAGTGAACATGTAAGGCCATAAACTTGCCCACTAGTTTACTAGTAAGATCATTTTGACGCTTACTAGTGAACATGTAAGGCCATAAATGTGCCCACTAGTTCACTAGTAAGATCATTTTGAGGCTTACTCGTTGACATGTAAGCCGCAAAACGCCCCTTAGGTTACTCGTAAGATCATTTTGAGGCTTACAAGTGAACATGTAAGGCCATAAATGTGCCCACTAGTTCACTAGTAAGATCATTTTGAGGCTTAGTAGTTGACATGTAAGCCACAAAATGCCCACTAGTTCACTAGTAAGATCATTGTGAGGCTTAGTAGTTGACATGTAAGCCGCAAAACGCCCAATAGCTCACTCGTAAGATCATTTTGAGGCTTACGAGTTGACATGTAAGCCACAAAACGCCCACTAGTTCACTAGTAAGGTCATTTTGACGCTTACTAGTGAACATGTAAGGCCATAAATGTGCCCACTAGTTTACTAGTAAGATCATTTTGACGCTTACTAGTGAACATGTAAGGCCATAAATGTGACCACTAGTTCACTAGTAAGATCATTTTGAGGCTTACTAGTTGACATGTAAGCCGCAAAACGCCCACGAGTTCACTGGTAAGATCATTTTGATGCTTACTAGTGAACATGTAAGCCACAAAACACTCACTAGTTAACTAATAAGGTCATTTTGACACTTACTAGTGAACATGTAAGCCACAAAACGCCCACTAGTTCACTAGTAAGATCATTTTGAGGCTTACTTGTTGACATGCAAGCCGCAAAATGCACAAGAGTTCACTAGTAAGATCATTTTGACGCTTACTAGTGAACATGTAAGGCCATAAATGTGCCCACTAGTTCACTAGTAAGATCATTTTGAGGCTTACTAGTGAACATGTAAGCCACAAAACGCCCACTAGTTCACTAGTAAGATCATTTTGAGGCTTACTAGTTGACATGTAAGCCACAAAACGCCCCTTAGCTCACTTGGAAGATCATTTTGAGGCTTACTAGTGAACATGTAAGCCACAAAACGCTCACTAGTTCACTAGTAAGGTCATTTTGACGCTTACTCGTGACCATGTAAGCCACAAATTGTCACTAGTTCACTAGTAAGGTCATTTTCACGCTTACTAGTGAACATGTAAGGCCATAAACTTGCCCACTAGTTTACTAGTAAGATCATTTTGACGCTTACTAGTGAACATGTAAGGCCATAAATGTGCCCACTAGTTCACTAGTAAGATCATTTTGAGGCTTACTCGTTGACATGTAAGCCGCAAAACGCCCCTTAGCTTACTCGTAAGATCATTTTGAGGCTTACAAGTGAACATGTAAGGCCATAAATGTGCCCACTAGTTCACTAGTAAGATCATTTTGAGGCTTAGTAGTTGACATGTCAGCCACAAAATGCCCACTAGTTCACTAGTAAGATCATTGTGAGGCTTAGTAGTTGACATGTAAGCCGCAAAACGCCCACTAGCTCACTCGTAAGATCATTTTGAGGCTTACGAGTTGACATGTAAGCCACAAAACGCCCACTAGTTCACTAGTAAGGTCATTTTGACGCTTACTAGTAAACATGTAAGGCCATAAATGTGCCCACTAGTTTACTAGTAAGATCATTTTGACGCTTACTAGTGAACATGTAAGGCCATAAATGTGCCCACTAGTTCACTAGTAAGATCATTTTGAGGCTTACTGGTTGACATGTAAGCCACAAAATGCCCACTAGTTCACTAGTAAGATCATTTTGAGGCTTACTAGTTGACATGTAAGCCGCAAAACGCCCACGAGTTCACTGGTAAGATCATTTTGATGCTTACTAGTGAACATGTAAGCCACAAAACGCTCACTAGTTCACTAGTAAGGTCCTTTTGACGCTTACTAGTGAACATGTAAGCCACAAAACACCCACTAGTTCACTAGTAAGATCATTTTGAGGCTTACTTGTTGACATGCAAGCCGCAAAACGCCCACTAGTTCACTAGTAAGATCATTTTGACACTTACTCGTGAACATGTAAGCCACAAAACGCCCACTAGTTCACTAGTAATCATTTTGAGGCTTACTAGTTGACATGTAAGCCGCAAAACGCCCACGAGTTCACTGGTAAGATCATTTTGATGCTTACTAGTGAACATGTAAGCCACAAAACGCTCACTAGTTCACTAGTAAGGTCATTTTGACGCTTACTAGTGAACATGTAAGCCACAAAACACTCACTAGTTAACTAGTAAGGTCATTTTGACACTTACTAGTGAACATGTAAGCCACAAAACGCCCACTAGTTCACTAGTAAGATCATTTTGAGGCTTACTTGTTGACATGCAAGCCGCAAAATGCACAAGAGTTCACTAGTAAGATCATTTTGACGCTTACTAGTGAACATGTAAGCCACAAAACGCTCATTAGTTAACTAGTAAGGTCATTTTGACACTTACTAGTGAACATGTACGCCACAGAACGCCCACTAGTTCACTAGTACGATCATTTTGAGGCTTACTTGTTGACATGCAAGCCGCAAAACGCCCACTAGTTCACTAGTAAGATCATTTTGACGCTTACTCATGAACATGTAAGCCACAAAACGCCCACTAGTTCACTAGTAATCATTTTGAGGCTTACTAGTTGACATGTAAGCCGCAAAACGCCCACGAGTTCACTGGTAAGATCATTTTGATGCTTACTAGTGAACATGTAAGCCACAAAACGCTCACTAGTTCACTAGTAAGGTCATTTTGACGCTTACTAGTGAACATGTAAGCCACAAAACACTCACTAGTTAACTAATAAGGTCATTTTGACACTTACTAGTGAACATGTAAGCCACAAAACGCCCACTAGTTCACTAGTAAGATCATTTTGAGGCTTACTTGTTGACATGCAAGCCGCAAAATGCACAAGAGTTCACTAGTAAGATCATTTTGACGCTTACTAGTGAACATGTAAGGCCATAAATGTGCCCACTAGTTCACTAGTAAGGTCATTTTCACGCTTACTAGTGAACATGTAAGGCCATAAACTTGCCCACTAGTTTACTAGTAAGATCATTTTGACGCTTACTAGTGAACATGTAAGGCCATAAATGTGCCCACTAGTTCACTAGTAAGATCATTTTGAGGCTTACTCGTTGACATTTAAGCCGCAAAACGCCCCTTAGCTTACTCGTAAGATCATTTTGAGGCTTACAAGTGAACATGTAAGGCCATAAATGTGCCCACTAGTTCACTAGTAATATCATTTTGAGGCTTACTAGTTGACATGTAAGCCGCAAAACGCCCACTAGCTCACTCGTAAGATCATTTTGAGGCTTACGAGTTGACATGTAAGCCACAAAACGCCCACGAGTTCACTAGTAAGGTCATTTTGATGCTTACTAGTGAACATGTAAGGCCATAAATGTGCCCACTAGTTTACTAGTAAGATCATTTTGACGCTTACTAGTGAACATGTAAGGCCATAAATGTGCCCACTAGTTCACTAGTAAGATCATTTTGAGGCTTACTGGTTGACATGTAAGCCACAAAATGCCCACTAGTTCACTAGTAAGATCATTTTGAGGCTTACTAGTTGACATGTAAGCCGCAAAACGCCCACGAGTTCACTGGTAAGATCATTTTGATGCTTACTAGTGAACATGTAAGCCACAAAACGCTCACTAGTTCACTAGTAAGGTCATTTTGACGCTTACTAGTGAACATGTAAGGCCATAAATGTGCCCACTAGTTCACTAGTAAGATCATTTTGAGGCTTACTGGTTGACATGTAAGCCACAAAATGCCCACTAGTTCACTAGTAAGATCATTTTGAGGCTTACTAGTTGACATGTAAGCCGCAAAACGCCCACGAGTTCACTGGTAAGATCATTTTGATGCTTACTAGTGAACATGTAAGCCACAAAACACTCACTAGTTAACTAGTAAGGTCATTTTGACACTTACTAGTGAACATGTACGCCACAAAACGCCCACTAGTTCACTAGTAAGATCATTTTCACGCTTACTAGTGAACATGTAAGGCCATAAACTTGCCCACTAGTTTACTAGTAAGATCATTTTGACGCTTACTAGTGAACATGTAAGGCCATAAATGTGCCCACTAGTTCACTAGTAAGATCATTTTGAGGCTTACTCGTTGACATGTAAGCCGCAAAACGCCCCTTAGCTTACTCGTAAGATCATTTTGAGGCTTACAAGTGAACATGTAAGGCCATAAATGTGCCCACTAGTTCACTAGTAAGATCATTTTGAGGCTTAGTAGTTGACATGTCAGCCACAAAATGCCCACTAGTTCACTAGTAAGATCATTGTGAGGCTTAGTAGTTGACATGTAAGCCGCAAAACGCCCACTAGCTCACTCGTAAGATCATTTTGAGGCTTACGAGTTGACATGTAAGCCACAAAACGCCCACTAGTTCACTAGTAAGGTCATTTTGACGCTTACTAGTGAACATGTAAGGCCATAAATGTGCCCACTAGTTTACTAGTAAGATCATTTTGACGCTTACTAGTGAACATGTAAGGCCATAAATGTGCCCACTAGTTCACTAGTAAGATCATTTTGAGGCTTACTGGTTGACATGTAAGCCACAAAATGCCCACTAGTTCACTAGTAAGATCATTTTGAGGCTTACTAGTTGACATGTAAGCCGCAAAACGCCCACGAGTTCACTGGTAAGATCATTTTGATGCTTACTAGTGAACATGTAAGCCACAAAACGCTCACTAGTTCACTAGTAAGGTCCTTTTGACGCTTACTAGTGAACATGTAAGCCACAAAACACCCACTAGTTCACTAGTAAGATCATTTTGAGGCTTACTTGTTGACATGCAAGCCGCAAAACGCCCACTAGTTCACTAGTAAGATCATTTTGACACTTACTCGTGAACATGTAAGCCACAAAACGCCCACTAGTTCACTAGTAATCATTTTGAGGCTTACTAGTTGACATGTAAGCCGCAAAACGCCCACGAGTTCACTGGTAAGATCATTTTGATGCTTACTAGTGAACATGTAAGCCACAAAACGCTCACTAGTTCACTAGTAAGGTCATTTTGACGCTTACTAGTGAACATGTAAGCCACAAAACACTCACTAGTTAACTAGTAAGGTCATTTTGACACTTACTAGTGAACATGTAAGCCACAAAACGCCCACTAGTTCACTAGTAAGATCATTTTGAGGCTTACTTGTTGACATGCAAGCCGCAAAATGCACAAGAGTTCACTAGTAAGATCATTTTGACGCTTACTAGTGAACATGTAAGCCACAAAACGCTCATTAGTTAACTAGTAAGGTCATTTTGACACTTACTAGTGAACATGTACGCCACAGAACGCCCACTAGTTCACTAGTACGATCATTTTGAGGCTTACTTGTTGACATGCAAGCCGCAAAACGCCCACTAGTTCACTAGTAAGATCATTTTGACGCTTACTCATGAACATGTAAGCCACAAAACGCCCACTAGTTCACTAGTAATCATTTTGAGGCTTACTAGTTGACATGTAAGCCGCAAAACGCCCACGAGTTCACTGGTAAGATCATTTTGATGCTTACTAGTGAACATGTAAGCCACAAAACGCTCACTAGTTCACTAGTAAGGTCATTTTGACGCTTACTAGTGAACATGTAAGCCACAAAACACTCACTAGTTAACTAATAAGGTCATTTTGACACTTACTAGTGAACATGTAAGCCACAAAACGCCCACTAGTTCACTAGTAAGATCATTTTGAGGCTTACTTGTTGACATGCAAGCCGCAAAATGCACAAGAGTTCACTAGTAAGATCATTTTGACGCTTACTAGTGAACATGTAAGGCCATAAATGTGCCCACTAGTTCACTAGTAAGGTCATTTTCACGCTTACTAGTGAACATGTAAGGCCATAAACTTGCCCACTAGTTTACTAGTAAGATCATTTTGACGCTTACTAGTGAACATGTAAGGCCATAAATGTGCCCACTAGTTCACTAGTAAGATCATTTTGAGGCTTACTCGTTGACATTTAAGCCGCAAAACGCCCCTTAGCTTACTCGTAAGATCATTTTGAGGCTTACAAGTGAACATGTAAGGCCATAAATGTGCCCACTAGTTCACTAGTAATATCATTTTGAGGCTTACTAGTTGACATGTAAGCCGCAAAACGCCCACTAGCTCACTCGTAAGATCATTTTGAGGCTTACGAGTTGACATGTAAGCCACAAAACGCCCACGAGTTCACTAGTAAGGTCATTTTGATGCTTACTAGTGAACATGTAAGGCCATAAATGTGCCCACTAGTTTACTAGTAAGATCATTTTGACGCTTACTAGTGAACATGTAAGGCCATAAATGTGCCCACTAGTTCACTAGTAAGATCATTTTGAGGCTTACTGGTTGACATGTAAGCCACAAAATGCCCACTAGTTCACTAGTAAGATCATTTTGAGGCTTACTAGTTGACATGTAAGCCGCAAAACGCCCACGAGTTCACTGGTAAGATCATTTTGATGCTTACTAGTGAACATGTAAGCCACAAAACGCTCACTAGTTCACTAGTAAGGTCATTTTGACGCTTACTAGTGAACATGTAAGGCCATAAATGTGCCCACTAGTTCACTAGTAAGATCATTTTGAGGCTTACTGGTTGACATGTAAGCCACAAAATGCCCACTAGTTCACTAGTAAGATCATTTTGAGGCTTACTAGTTGACATGTAAGCCGCAAAACGCCCACGAGTTCACTGGTAAGATCATTTTGATGCTTACTAGTGAACATGTAAGCCACAAAACACTCACTAGTTAACTAGTAAGGTCATTTTGACACTTACTAGTGAACATGTACGCCACAAAACGCCCACTAGTTCACTAGTAAGATCATTTTGAGGCTTACTTGTTGGCATGCAAGCCGCAAAACGCCCACTAGTTCACTAGTAAGATCATTTTGACGCTTACTCGTGAACATGTAAGCCACAAAACGCCCACTAGTTCACTTGTAATCATTTTGAGGCTTACTAGTTGACATGTAAGCCGCAAAACGCCCACGAGTTCACCGGTAAGATCATTTTGATGCTTACTAGTGAACATGTAAGCCACAAAACGCTCACTAGTTCACTAGTAAGGTCATTTTGACGCTTACTAGTGAACATGTAAGCCACAAAACGCCCACTAGTTCACTAGTAAGGTCATTTTGACGCTTACGGGTGAACATGTAAGCCACAAATTGTCACTAGTTCACTAGTAAGGTCATTTTCACGCTTACTAGTGAACATGTAAGGCCATAAACTTGTCCACTAGTTTACTAGTAAGATCATTTTGACGCTTACTAGTGAACATGTAAGGCCATAAATGTGCCCACTAGTTCACTAGTAATCATTTTGAGGCTTACTTGTTGACATGCAAGCCACAAAACGCCCCTTAGCTCACTCGGAAGATCATTTTGAGGCTTACTAGTGAACATGTAAGCCACAAAACGCCCACTAGTTCACTAGTAAGATCATTTTGAGGCTTACTAGTTGACATGTAAGCCACAAAACGCTCACTAATTCACTAGTAAGGTCATTTTGACACTTACTAGTGAACATGTAAGGCCATAAATGTGCCCACTAGTTCACTAGTAAGATCATTTTGACGCTTACTAGTGAACATGTAAGGCCATAAATGTGCCCACTAGTTCACAAGTAAGATCATTTTGACGCATACTAGTGAACATGTAAGGCCATAAATGTGCCCACTAGTTCACTAGTAAGATCATTTTGAGGCTTACTAGTTGAGATGTAAGCCACAAAACGCTCACTAATTCACTAGTAAGGTCATTTTGACGCTTACTATTGAACATGTAAGCCAAAAAACGCCCACTAGTTCATTAGTAAGATCATTTTGAGGCTTACTTGTTGACATGTAAGCCGCAAAACGCCCACTAGTTCACTCGTAAGATCATTTTGAGGCTTACGAGTTGACATGTAAGCCACAAAACGCTCAACAATTCACTAGTAAGGTCATTTTGACGCTTACTAGTGAACATGTAAGCCACAAAACACCCACTAGTTCATTAGTAAGATCATTTTGAGGCTTACTAGTGAACATGTAAGGCAATAAATGTGCCCACTAGTTCACTAGTAAGATCATTTTGAGGCTTACTAGTTGACATGTAAGCCACAAAATGCCCACTAGCTCACTAGTAAGATCATTTTGACGCTTATTAGTGAACATGTAAGGCCATAAATGTGCCCACTAGTTCACTAGTAAGATCATTTTGAGGCTTACTAGTGAACATGTAAGCCACAAAACGCCCACTAATTCACTAGTAAGATCATTTTGAGGCTTACTAGTTGACATGTAAGCCACAAAACGCTCACTAATTCACTATTAAGGTCATTTTGACGCTTACTAGTAAACATGTAAGCCACAAAACACCCACTAGTTCATTAGTAAGATCATTTTGAGGCTTACTTGTTGACATGTAAGGCGCAAAACGCCCACTAGTTCACTCGTAAGATCATTTTGAGGCTTACTAGTTGACATGCAAGCCGCAAAACGCCCACTAGTTCACTAGTAAGATCATTTTGACGCTTACTCGTGAACATGTAAGCCACAAAACGCCCACTAGTTCACAAGTAAGATCATTTTGTGGCTTACTAGTGAACATATAAGGCCATAAATGTGCCCACTAGTTCACTAGTAAGATCATTTTGAGGCTTACTAGTTGACATGTAAGCCACAAAATCCCCACTAGTTCACTAGTAAGATCATTTTGAGGCTTACTAGTTGACATGTAAGCCGCAAAACGCCCACTAGTTCACTGGTAAGATCATTTTGAGGCTTACTAGTGAACATGTAAGGCCATAAATGTGCCCACTAGTTCACTAGTAAGATCATTTTGACGCTTACTAGTGAACATGTAAGGCCATAAATGTGCCCACTAGTTCACTAGTAAGATCATTTTGAGGCTTACTATTTGATATGTAAGCCACAAAACGCCCACTAGTTCACTAGTAAGATCATTTGAGGCTTACTAATGAACATGTAAGCCACAAAACGCCCACTAGTTCACTAGTAAGATAATTTTACGCTTACTAGTGAACATGTAAGCCACAAAACGCTCACTAGTTCACAAGTAAGGTCATTGTGATGCTTACTAGTGAACATGTAAGCCACAAAAGAACCCACTAGTTCACTAGTAAGATCATTTTGAGGCTTACTAGTGAACATGTAAGGCCATAAATGTGCCCACTAGTTTACTAGTAAGATCATTTTGACACTTACTAGTGAACATGTAAGGCCATAAATGTGCCCACTAGTTCACTAGTAAGATCATTTTGAGGCTTACTGGTTGACATGTAAGCCACAAAATGCCCACTAGTTCATTAGTAAGATCATTTTGAGGCTTACTAGTTGACATGTAAGCCGCAAAACGCCCACCAGTTCACTGGTAAGATCATTTTGACGCTTACTAGTGAACATGTAAGCCACAAAACGCTCACTAGTTCACTAGTAAGGTAATTTTGACGCTTACTAGTGAAAATGTAAGCCACAAAACGCCCACTAGTTCATTAGTAAGATCATTTTGAGGCTTACTTGTTGACATGCAAGCCGCAAAATGCCCACTAGTTCACTAGTAAGATCATTTTGACGCTTACTAGTGAATATGTAAGGCCATAAATGTGCCCACTAGTTCACTAGTAAGATCATTTTGAGGCTTACTAGTTGACATGTCAGCCACAAAACGCTCACTAGTTCACTAGTAAGATCATTTTGACGCCTACTAGTGAACATGTAAGCCACAAAACACCCACTAGTTCATTAGTAAGATCATTTTGAGGCTTACTTGTTGACATGTAAGCCGCAAAACGCCCACTAGTTCACTCGTAAGATCATTTTGAGGCTTACTAGTTGACATGCAAGCCGCAAAACGCCCACTAGTTCACTAGTAAGATCATTTTGACGCTTACTCGTGAACATGTAAGCCACAAAACGCCCACTAGTTCACAAGTAAGATCATTTTGAGGCTTACTAGTGAACATATAAGGCCATAAATGTGCCCACTAGTTCACTAGTAAGATCATTTTGAGGCTTACTAGTTGACATGTAAGCCACAAAATCCCCACTAGTTCACTAGTAAGATCATTTTGAGGCTTACTAGTTGACATGTAAGCCACAAAACGCCCACTAGTTCACTGGTAAGATCATTTTGAGGCTTACTAGTGAACATGTAAGGCCATAAATGTGCCCACTAGTTCACTAGTAAGATCATTTTGACGCTTACTAGTGAACATGTAAGGCCATAAATGTGCCCACTAGTTCACTAGTAAGATCATTTTGAGGCTTACTATTTGATATGTAAGCCACAAAACGCCCACTAGTTCACTAGTAAGATCATTTGAGGCTTACTAATGAACATGTAAGCCACAAAACGCCCACTAGTTCACTAGTAAGATAATTTTACGCTTACTAGTGAACATGTAAGCCACAAAACGCTCACTAGTTCACAAGTAAGGTCATTGTGATGCTTACTAGTGAACATGTAAGCCACAAAAGAACCCACTAGTTCACTAGTAAGATCATTTTGAGGCTTACTAGTGAACATGTAAGGCCATAAATGTGCCCACTAGTTTACTAGTAAGATCATTTTGACGCTTACTAGTGAACATGTAAGGCCATAAATGTGCCCACTAGTTCACTAGTAAGATCATTTTGAGGCTTACTGGTTGACATGTAAGCCACAAAATGCCCACTAGTTCATTAGTAAGATCATTTTGAGGCTTACTAGTTGACAGGTAAGCCGCAAAACGCCCACCAGTTCACTGGTAAGATCATTTTGACGCTTACTAGTGAACATGTAAGCCACAAAACGCTCACTAGTTCACTAGTAAGGTAATTTTGACGCTTACTAGTGAAAATGTAAGCCACAAAACGCCCACTAGTTCATTAGTAAGATCATTTTGAGGCTTACTTGTTGACATGCAAGCCGCAAAATGCCCACTAGTTCACTAGTAAGATCATTTTGACGCTTACTAGTGAATATGTAAGGCCATAAATGTGCCCACTAGTTCACTAGTAAGATCATTTTGAGGCTTACTAGTTGACATGTCAGCCACAAAACGCTCACTAGTTCACTAGTAAGATCATTTTGACGCCTACTAGTGAACATGTAAGCCACAAAACACACACTAGTTAACTAGGAAGGTCATTTTGACACTTACTAGTGAACATGTAATCCACAAAACGCCCACTAGTTCACTAGTAAGATCATTTTGAGGCTTAGTAGTTGACATGTAAGCCACAAAACGCCCCTTAGCTCACTCGTAAGATCATTTTGAGGCTTACTAGTGAACATGTAAGCCACAAAACGCTCACTAGTAAGGTCATTTTGACGCTTACTCGTGAACATGTAAGCCACAAATTGTCACTAGTTCACTAGTAAGGTCATTTTCACGCTTACTAGTGAACATGTAAGGCCATAAACTTGCCCACTAGTTTACTAGTAAGATCATTTTGACGCTTACTAGTGAACATGTAAGGCCATAAATGTGCCCACTAGTTCACTAGTAAGATCATTTTGAGGCTTGCTAGTTGACATGTAAGCCGCAAAACGCCCACTAGTTCACTAGTAAGTTCATTTGGAGGCATACTAGTGAAGATGTAAGCCACAAAACGCCCACTAGTTCACTAGTAAGATCATTTTGAGGCTTACTAGTTGACATGTAAGCCACAAAACGCCCCTTAGCTCACTCCTAAGATCATTTTGAGGCTTACTAGTGAACATGTAAGCCACAAAACGCTCACTAGTTCACTAGTAAGGTCAGTTTGACGCTTACTAGTTAACATGTAAGCCACAAAACGCCCACTAGTTCACGAGTAAGATCATTTTGAGGCTTATTTGTTGACATGTAAGCCGCAAAACGCCCACTAGTTAACTCGTAAGATCATTTTGAGGCTTACTAGTTGACATGCAAGCCGCAAAACTCCCACTAGTTCACTAGTAAGATCATTTTGACGCTTACTAGTGAACATGTAAGGCCATAAATGTGCCCACTAGTTCACTAGTAAGATCATTTTGAGGCTTAGTAGTGAACATGTAAGCCACAAAACGCCCACTAGTTCACTAGTAAGATCATTTTGAGGCTTACTAGTTGAGATGTAAGCCACAAAACGCTCACTAATTCACTAGTAATGTCATTTTGACACTTAGTAGTGAACATGTAAGCCACAAAACCCCCACTAGTTCATTAGTAAGATCATTTTGAGACTTACTTGTTGACATGCAAGCCGCAAAACGCCCACTAGTTCACTAGTAAGATCATTTTGACGCTTACTAGTGAACATGTAAGGCCATAAATGTGCCCACTAATTCACTAGTAATGTCATTTTGACACTTAGTAGCGAACATGTTAGCCACAAAACCCCCACTAGTTCATTAGTAAGATCATTTTGAGGCTTACTTGTTGACATGTAAGCCGCAAAACGCCCACTAGTTCACTCGTAAGATCATTTTGAGGCTTACTAGTTGACATGTAAGCCACAAAACGCTCAACAATTCACTAGTAAGGTCATTTTGACGCTTACTAGTGAACATGTAAGCCACAAAACGCCCACTAGTTCATTAGTAAGATCATTTTGACACTTACTCGTGAACATGTAATCCACAAAACGCCCACTAGTTCACTAGTAAGATCATTTTGAGGCTTACTAGTGAACATGTAAGGCCATAAATGTGCCCACTACTTCACTAGTAAGATCATTTTGAGGCTTACTAGTTGACATGTAAGCCACAAAATCCCCACTAGTTCACTAGTAAGATCATTTTGACGCTTGCTCGTGAACATGTAAGCCAAAAAACGCCCACTACTTCATTAGTAAGATCCTTTTGAGGCTTACTTGTTGACATGTAAGCCACAAAACGCCCAATAGTTCACTAGTAAGATCATTTTGACGCTTATTTATGAACATGTCAGCCACAAAACGCTCACTCGTTCACTAGTAAGATCATTTTGACGCTTACTAGTGAACATGTAAGCCACAAAACGCCCACTAGTTCACTAGTAAGGTCATTTTGACGCTTACTAGTGAACATGTAAGCCACAAAACGCCCACTAGTTCACTAGTAAGATCATTTTGACGCTTACTAGTGAACATGTAAGGCCATAAATGTGCCCACTAGTTCACTAGTAAGTTCATTTTGAGGCTTACTAGTTGACATGTAAGCCACACATCGCCTACTAGTTCACTAGTAAGATCATTTTGAGGCTTACTAGTGAACATGTAAGCCACAAAACGCCCAGAGTGGTGGTGGTTTTGTCTGCGTTGAGTGTGAGTTGGTTCTGTTTTGTCCAGTTGTATATGTCGTGGAGATATTTTTGTACTTGTTGTTGTGCCTGTTGTGGTTTGACATGTGTGGATAGAATGGTGATGTCGTCTGCATATGTAACTGTGTGTACATTTGGAGGTGGTTGTGGTAAGTCTGCCATGTATATGTTGAATAGTGTTGGTGAAAGTACTCCCCCCTGTGGTACCCCCGTTTTCGTGTTTCTGTGTTCTGATGTTTCCCCCCGGTATTGAGTGTATTGTCTGCGTCCCCTTATGTAGTTGAAGATGTATTTGATGATGATGTTTGGGGTGTTAGTGTTGTTGAGTTTGTTTGTGAGTGTGTGTAGGTTTACCGTGTCAAAGGCTTTGGACATGTCTAGGGCTATGGCAACTGTTCGTTGTGGTGGTTTTTGTTGATTGAAACCTGTGGCTATGATGTTGTGTATGTGGTGTAGTGCTGTGGTTGTGGAGTGTTGTTTTCGGATGCCGTGTTGGTGAGAGGGTAGTTGAGTGTTGTTGGTAATGAAGGGTAGTATTACCTTTTCCATTGTTTTGGCTATTGGGCTGAGTAGTGCTATTGGTCTGTAAGATGGGCCGAGTGCGTGGTTTTTGTTGGGTTTTGGTATTGGGATTATTTTTGCAGTCTTCCATATTGCGGGGATGGTGTTGGTGTTGAGTGATGTGTTGTAAGTGTGTGTGAGTAGTGTTATTGCTTTGGGGCCTAGGTGTTTCAGATGTCTGATGTTTATGTTGTCTGGGCCTGTGGAGTTGTTGCTTTTGGAGCGTTGTAGTGCTTGTATGACTTGTTGTTCTGTGATGGTTATGGGCGTGGTGTTGAGTTTTCGTATTTTGCATTGTAGTTGTCTGTATGTTCTGTTGGTTTTGTGTTGTATTATGTTGGTGAATTGTTTGTTGAAAGCTCGTGCTTTCTGTTTGTTGGATATTGCCGTGTGTTGTCCGAACTGTATTGTGGTGTTTTCTGGTGCTTTTTGTTCTTTGTTAGATAGTCTTGTTACTGTGTTCCAGAGTATGTATTGTTTGTGTCTGTGGTTCCATGCATCCGTTAAGTGTTCTTTCCATAGCTCTTGTTTGTGTTTTTGGATTTGTTTGTCTATTTCTTTGTTTAGGTCTGTGATGCGTGGGTCTTGGTGGTTTTGTTGTCTGATGTCGTTTCTTTGGCTGATGAGTGTTCTGATGTGTTGTGGTAGGAGAAGTGATTTGCTTTTTATTTTTCCGTGGGGTATGTGGTGTTTGTCTGCTGTAAGTATGAGGTTTGTGAGCATGGTGTTGGCTGTGTGGATGTTGTCAGGTATGGTTATGTTCTCCAGTGCTGATTCTATTTCAGAGGTGTATCCTTCCCAGTCTGCTTTCCTGTAATTTGTGTAAGTTTGAAGGTGTTGTTGTAGGCGGAAAGGAGCACGCGTGTTGTGTGTGATTTTGATAGGAAGGTGGTCTGAACTGAGTGCGTGTATTGTGGTCCATGTTGTTCTGTTTGTGATGCTGTTGCTGGCTGTTGTGATGTCCGGTGATGTTGGTTGTTGGTTGATGTTTGTAGGTTTTCTGGTAGGTGTGTTTGCGTTTAGAGTGATTTGTTGGGAGTTCTGTAGTATGTCTGCAATGAGGGTGCCTCTGTGGTCGTCGTAGGGAGAGTGCCATTGTGTTGAGTGAGCGTTGATGTCTGCGGTTAGAATGGTGTTGTTCAGCGAGTTTATGTATTGGAAGGTGTTGGTGATGTCTGTGTCTTCTGTGGCGTGGTCTGGTCGGGTGGTATCTCTGGGGGGTATATACATGTTGCATATGTGTAGTCTTTTGTGGTTGGTTATGTGAATCTTTACGGTTTGAATTTCTGTAGTGTTGGTGTTAATGTTGTTGGGGATGTTCATGGGAGTGAATGTGACTGATTTGTGAATGTATGTGAGCAGTCCTCCTCCTCCCTTGTGTTCTCTGTCTTTCCTAATGCTGGTGTAGTTGGTGAGACGAGGTGTGTTGTGTTGTTTTTCTAGTTTGGTTTCTTGTATGGTGATGATGTCTGCGTGCTGTTGTGAGGCGAGTTCTTCTAGTTCTGTTTTCTTGTTTTGGATGCCGTTGATGTTTATTTGTAGTATGGTCAGTGTGTGTTTGTTGTTTTTGTTGGTGGGTGTTGTTCTTTGTGGGTTGTTCGGGGGTTGTGGTGTTGGGGTGTTTGTTGTTTGCGTGTGTGTTCTGCATGTCCACGTGTTTGTGTATTGGCGGGTGGTGATGCGGGAGCAATGTCTGTGTATCCAGTGTGTGTGTGTTGAGTTGCACATGAGTGAGGTTTGTCTGCGTGTGATGATTCTATTGCAGCTATTGCAGGTCCAGGTTTGGGGGGGTGGTCTTGTGTTTGTTGTATCTCTGTTGGAGTTGTCTGTCCGTGTTGCGTTTGAGGGTAGTGTTGGTGAGGCGAGTGTGTTGTTTTGGTCTGTTTGTGCTCTGCTGCCTGTTGGTGTCCTACGAGGTGTTGTTGTTCGTGGTGGTGTTTTGGGATGTAGTCTGCATTTCCATGTTATGTTGTATTGTCTAGTGTTTATGTTTGTGCAATGTTTGTGTACCCAGTGTGGTGTGTGGTGGTTGCATCTGAAGGATGTCTGTCTTCTTGTAATCTGTTGTGTGCAAATGTCGCATGTCCAGGTAGTTTGTTGTGTGTGTGTTTGTTGCGTGCGTGAGAGTGTCTGTGTGGGCCCCGGATTTGTCTCTATGTCCCCCGCCTGGAGCAAAAGGTCCGCCCGCCACCCTGCCAGGTTCAGGGGGCGGTTAGCCGAAAAAAAAAAAAACGGCCGTAAGGGCACCCCGTTCGGGGTGCAGGGATTGGTTCCTTGATTTGTCCCCCCGTTTGGGGGGAACCCTCCAACTGCGAGTAAGCCAAGGAGTTTGGAGGTACAGCAGGTTGACAGCAGTGTGATCGAGCAGATTAGATAGAGTAGAATTTGAATGGGGCTTCACTGATTTATTTCATACAATTCATATCTAAAACACAGTTGAAAAATATTTGATTGTTAAAATATTTAAATACAAGAACTATATCAAGAAATTAACAAAACATAGTTTTTTTAGTTAGGAGAAAAGTCTAAAAACATATCACAAATGACAAACGTTGTGCCTCTCCTCCTCCTGTTCTTCAATGAAGCTGATCACCCTCCAGCTCCCATTAGAAACATCGTGCTGCTGAAGGTGTGCCGGCAGAATGGTTGTGATACAGGAGGTGCTGTGGACTCTCCCAGAAACGAGGACCTAGTTTAGTTGTAGATCCAGTAAAACATAGTGCAAATGTGACATTATTTATAATGCACAGTTACAGTCTTGTGAATATTAAAAAATGTACTTCATGTAATGCAGGAAGCGAATATTTCAAACGAACTAAGGCAGCAAACAGTAAGAGCAAAATCGTGTTCCAAACATTAACTCTTTTTTTAAATGTCAATTAGCTTGTGAGTAATAAGACAAAATGTGACTGTCAGACAGAGAACTGTCAGAGCAAACGGCAGATTTTAGAAAGTCCTGCCGAAATAAATCTGCACCCGACTGCGACTGTCAGCGTTGAACTGCCGCCATTGCTGTCAAAGTCAGACACATCTCCAAAATTGTTGGAGCAAATTTTTAAGCAGGCTTCATCTTGATAAATTGACCACGTATTTGACATTTACACCATAACGTTACCGCCTAAAATAATCGTAAAACAAAATTTTGTGTAACAACAAGAGTAATATGTACCCCAAAAGCTTTCAAAGCGTCTGAAAGTTTTCTCCTCCGTTTTTGTTGGGGCTTGGCTCGAAATGCATCATGATTGGCCGCCCGAAGTCCACGTGTCTGTCGGACGTGCTCTCATTGGTCTACAATACCATCACAGATGAATAAATACTCAAAGGGCTTGCCTGGCAAGCCCTTTGAGTATTTATTCCATATTGCCCACTAGTTCACTAGTAAGGTCATTTTGACGCTTACTAGTGAACATGTAAGGCCATAAATGTGCCCACTAGTTCACTAGTAAGATCATTTTGAGGCTTACTAGTTGACATGTAAGCCACAAAACGCCCGCTAGTTCACTAGTAAGATAATTTTGAGGCTTCTAGTGAACATGTAAGCCACAGAACGCCCACTAGTTCACTAGTAAGATCATTTTGACGCTTACTAGTGAACATGTAAGCCACAAAACGCTCACTAGTTCACTAGTAAGGTCATTTTGACGCTTACTAGTGAACATGTAAGCCACAAAACGCTCACTGGTTCACTAGTAAGGTAATTTTGACGCTTACTAGTGAACATGTAAGCCACAAAACGCCCACTAGTTCCCTAGTAAGATCATTTTGACGCTTATTTATGAACATGTCAGCCACAAAACGCTCACTCGTTCACTAGTAAGATCATTTTGACGCTAACTAGTGAACATGTAAGCCACAAAACGCCCACTAGTTCACTAGTAAGTTCATTTTGACGCTTACTAGTGAACATGTAAGCCACAAAACGCCCACTAGTTCACTAGTAAGATCATTTTGACGCTTACTAGTGAACATGTAAGGCCATAAATGTGCCCACTAGTTCACTAGTAAGTTCATTTTGAGGCTTACTAGTTGACATGTAAGCCACACATCGCCTACTAGTTCACTAGTAAGATCATTTTGAGGCTTACTAGTGAACATGTAAGCCACAAAACGCCCAATAGTTCACTAGTAAGATCATTTTGACGCTTACTAGTGAACATGTAAGCCACAAAACGCTCACTAGTTTACTAGTAAGGTCATTTTGACGCTTACTAGTTGACATGTAAGCCGATAAACGCCCACTAGTTCACTCGTAAGATCATTTTGAGGCTTACTCATTGACATGTAAGCCGCAAAACGCCCACTAGTTCACTAGTAAGGTCATTTTGAGGCACATGTTAGTAATTCAACTTTGTTGTTTGATTTGCACCGAGTTAAGAAAATGTGGTATTCCTCTCCATGATATCATCGTTTAGATCCTGATCGTAACTCTTCGAGCAGCCTTCCCCAACGTGATCCGCTTCTGCTGCTGTGTGGCCGTCATATATTTGGGCTACTGCTTCTGCGGCTGGATTGTGCTGGGACCGTACCATGTGAAGGTACCGCATCGATAAGTCAACCTTACTTTTAAGTACTGTCGAGCCTCAATTTAATGGACTACATCGAAGTGCTTTTTTTGTAGCTTTGAAACACCCAGTAGAGAACAAGCATTGTTTTGGACTTCTTTTGGAGCCTAAAAATCCCCAGTACACGACAACTTTACTTATGTAAAGTTTTTTTTTTTTTTTTTTTAAAGAAGAAAAAAAAAAGTTTGAAACTGATTTTTTAAAGTTCATTCAAACTTGCTGAGGGGGCGGATAATGCTTCCTGCGCCTTGATACGGGCAATTCCACAGCAAAAATACGTGCAATTCCACTCTTTTATGAATGCACTTCTTTTATGAATCGATGACATTGATAAGGGTTGTGAAAAAAAAAACTGAGCTGCAACAAAAATATTTTCAAAAGGACTACTAGTGCCTGATTTAAAAAGAAAAAAGCTATTAGTAGAGAGAACATGCGCCTGTTGAGCTGCATGCTTACAGCACTGCTAAGCTATTGTTTCTGCTTTGATGAGACAGTCGGCCCAGCCAACATGGCCGCCACATTGACTCGCATTTTAGCCTGCTCTAGTCTACTGTAACCCAACAACAAAATGAAGCTACGCTCTGAGTCGCCGAACGGTCTGAGTGCACCAGCGCCCGCTCGGAGTACTTGGGCCTACTACGCAACTATTTTTAATGTTGGTCATTTTGGTGCCACTTGGAGAGCTAAGTATTTTTCCTAAGTGTGGCACTTGGTGTAAAATGTTTGCCAACCTCAGGTGTGAAGAGATTTACTGTTTTCAGATCATGTTAAGAAGTGTTTTATTAGACTGTATCCTTGTGCTACAGTTCCGCTCCCTATCCATGGTGTCGGAATGCCTCTTCTCCCTCATCAATGGCGACGACATGTTCGTGACCTTCTCAGGAATGCAGGAGAGCAGCACTCTGGTGTGGCTCTTCAGCCAAGTGTACCTGTACACCTTCATCTCGCTCTTCATCTACATGGTGCTGTCGCTCTTCATCGCGCTCATCACCGGAGCCTACGAGGCCATCAAGGTAGGCCAGCAAACCCGACCTTTTTTTGTCTTAAAGCAGGTGTGCCCATTAGGTAGATCCTTATCTACCGGTAGATCTAAGACGGGTCCCAAGTAGATCCGAGGAGTGTCGAGAAGAAAAAAAACAAACAACCATTTGTTTGTCTTTGTACATGTTAGTAATATATTTTTGTGTTAATATACACTGCACACTAATCATCTTATCAGTCTCAATTTCACAAAAAAAATATATTTAAAAAATAAAATAAAGCAGGTAAATCTTAAATTCGTGCGTGTGTGTGTGCGCGCGTGCGCACGCCGGTAAGGGTAGATCCCGTGAGGTTAGTTGATCGAAAAGTAGATCTTCGATCCAAAATGTAGGTTTTCTAGCCTCTATTCCAGGGTTGTCAAACATACGGTACACGGGCCGGAACCGGCCCCCAAGGCAGTTCGATCAGGCCCGCAGGATCATTTAAAAGTGGAAAAATCCATAAAATGAATGAATATTTTTTTACAAGGTGCAATTCGTGGAGTATCCGCTGGCGGATACACTGTTTGATCAGAGTACAAGTCAACATTGTTTTGATCAGAGAAGAAGACAATAGCAGTCTCAGTCTGTCACTGAGACAGACCCAACACAGCAGACGCTATCAAGGACGTGTGAATACTTTATTCTTTACACATTTAATAGCACTCTCCTCAGTTTGTAAGGTGTAGGCAGGGATTCTATTTAGATTTTATATGCGCATGTGTAAATTGTTTAAAAACAAAAATTCTTTATGAACCCAGTTTAATCTGAAAATGCATTATGATATTTTTCAATACCAATTACGTTTTGTGCCTTTGTACAATCAGTTGGATCATATATGTGAATGATAAAAGTAAATTGCACATTTGTTTAAGGAAATCTAAGGTGCTTCATGAAATGTTTTGTAAAAGATACGTTTATTACATTTCCCTAATGTTCTTGTGCTTCTTTGACCAAAACAAAGAAAAGACATTATTTTGGTTATTTATCGCGGAGTATGGTACAATTTTATTGGTCCGGCCCAGTTGACATCTACAGAGACCGTATGTGGCCCACAATGTGAAATGAGTTTGAAACCCCTGCTCTATTCTGTTTTAACTACTTTCAGATGATTTAGGTTTGGGCATCGATCACGGAGAATTGAGTGGCATCCGGCTCTGGAAACCGAATGTAAATGTCAAACTTTTATATGTTGTCGTACAGCATCAGACCCAGGAGCCCATTCACATCACAGACCTGCATGCTTTCATAGCTGAGTGCACCGATGCGCCAAACTCCGGCAAGTTCAGGGGCCTGGAGACATCGCCGTGCTCCTTTTTCTGCTGCTGTGACAGGTAATGCAATACTTTTTCTGTTTGTTTGGGGGGGGGGGGGGTTGTAGTGAGTCCTATAAAATCAGAAATGCAACTGTGATATAAATAAGTAGTAGTGGCTTCGCTGTTGTGGTTGCTCAGTACACAATGGCTAAAGTGACAATTGAAATGAATAACAAAATAGAACATGAAGTAACTTCCTGCATGAGGTTGCGGGCAAGCCCTGCCGCAAATTGCGAATATTTGCAAATTACTGTCACACTCTCCTTACAAAAGGGTGTGTAACCGTTTATATTGTAAATGCCACAAAATGGCGGCATCTTAAGTACTCTGAATGTGAATCTCAAAATAGACACACTGATTACATAAAGCAGGGGTCCCCAAACTTTTTCCTGTGAGGGCCACATAACTTTTCCCTTCTCTGATGGGGGGCCGGTGCCAGTTTATAAAAAAGTGTGACGATCGTAGGGGAGCTAAAATTTTTTTATTGTTTTCCAGAAAAGCCACACATAACCAAATAACCCTTTCCAGGTTCTTTACAGAAAAAAGTCAGGAAACAAATAATAACACTAACACAAAAACAGGAAATAAATAATAACTAAATAACTCTCTCTGGGTTCTTCATAGAAAAAAAGCCATGGAACATTGTCACGTTGTACCTGAAGAGACAGAGTAATCGCTTCGTGTATAACCAAATAACTGAAAGTCGATCCCCGAAATAGCAGACACAGAAAGAGGTTTGTCAGAGAACAAAAGGAGTCTTTAATACAAACACAAAATTACCCGACCGGGAGAATAACAAAAAGTGCTGGTCAAAATAAGGACCAGGGATAAAATAAAGAGAACAACCGAAAACGCTTGCGGAAAAAATAGCAAGGAGGGTCTGATTAGACAATACTATAAATTTCACTCGAAAGAGGAATAACGACGCGCAATAATAGCCACAAGGCTAAGAGGCAATGAATAATACGAATAGGAATTGGGCGAGAGAATTTTGGCACGGCGTGGAATACTCCGGCAGTGAGTCAACTGCCAGAGCGCCCAAATAAAGCCCGTGTAATCAATCACAAATCGGTGGCAGGTGTGCAGAAAGCAAGCAAGAAGCCTGCCCCCTGCTGGCAAACACGGGACTTGACAAACATTAACTTTCTTAACCGATAAAAGTTCAGCTCAGTTGTCAGAGCAGAATCTCTCTGACACATGAGCAGTCTCTTAAAGTTCTTGTGTTCCTTCCTTATAATCCTTTTGTAGGTTCCAGTAGGCTTGTAGACACCGCTGTTTGCAGTTTTTTGGGGGCGTTTTTAACAGAGTGACGGGTCATTTTGACCCGAGGACAACAGGAGGGTTAGAGGGCCGGGCCAAATGTACGGGGCCGTAGTTTGGGGACCCCTGACATAAAGCATCAAGCCCACGCATCTAGCATGTAAACAATCGTGAAACCCATGTTCCATAAACAACTGAACTCAGTGGGTGAGTGTAATCAACACAGCCAAAATGCCTTCACATGAGGCTCATCGATACTATTAGCTAGCCTAATGGCCTATTTAACATTTTAACCACAAAGTGATGTGACATCACACACGAACAAACAGAATGATAACATTTTAGGTCATTCAGGAAAATTCTAACTGGCAAATAGAGCGCAAGAGCTGTGAGCAGTTGCATCAGTGAAGAAGCAAAACACTGATCTGCTGTGTTTCCCGTTGACCAGTCCTCAGGGTGCATTCAAATTCCACCAACAAAACAAGATATCTCAAACATCGATGTAAAAACACCACGAATGAACTAAATCAAACAACTACAGTAAGATTCCACCAGGTGGTACCAAAGTATGACTGGTGATACAAAAAGGGGACTTTGGGCTTTCCCCCCTGTCAGAGTCACATCAAACAGCTCTGGATACAATCTGAATACAAACCACCGTCTTGTATTTCCGTCAGGATGACAACATATGAGGACGTCCTGCTGGTGAACTGAGGAAGAATTCGGTTCAACTTACAAGAAGTCCCCTCTGGAACAAGCCTTTTTTTTCCTGGCACTTGACTGAAGGAGGAGGCGTCAATCAGTTGGACCAGGATTTTCCAATGAGGAATGCACGTCATGGATTCATCAGGAACAAGGTGCCTTGTGGGAAGGTGAAAGCACACATATTTATTTAATGGGCCTTGTGTCAGGCCAGCTCAGTGTTTTTTAGATTTTTCATCTTTTTAAAATTTACATTCACAAGAAAATATGTTTCAACCTGCTAGTTTATTAGCAGATTTCAAGCCGATCACTACGCACGAAACTTTGAGGCTGATCCAGTTTGACTGCGGCCTCGGAGGAAATGGCCTCTACACGGTATGCCTGTTAAGTGTTCTCACGTTTGAACCAGAACCATCACTTGAGACTTTTTTTTCCCTACTTTTTGGATTTCAAATTTATACTAAGGAAGAAGGATTACCTCGCTGGACCATAACTCGCTATTTGAAACATTTAATCATCGAAATACTTAAGATAGAGGCATAAACAAGAGAGCAATGGAGAGTATAGCTTATGAAGGGTGCATCCAAATATATAAGGATGTTATGGAAAATGTCATTTATTTCAATGGTTCACTTCAAACCTAATATGCGGTGGATTCACTACAGATAAAGTAGAATTTACTATGATTTTTTTTTTCTCTGACTTTGATGGTTACAGTTTAGAACAAACACACTCGGAAGACATTTTATTTTTGATGTAAAATGGATTCGTTTCATCACTCTGTATCATTTGAGTTTTTAACTTTTTAAATTAAACTCCTGAAATAAATTTGAGATGCACCCGCATTATAAAAAATTTAAAGCCCCAAATTGGGTGTCATTTTTTTTTTTATCTATTTTTTTACTTTCTTGTTGAGAATCTCAGGTTGCACTTAGAATAGGCTGCAATAGCATCATATTTTCATTATGGTTGCTCTCATAGATTTTGCATGATGTACTCACAAATTCATAAAGCACTTGCTGTTCGATCATTCTTACTCAACAAAGAAACTGCTCTTTATTTTGACATGAGATTTCTACAGGAAACAATTTGGCACATTTTGGAAGGCAAACTTGAAGCAACCAACAGATTAACTAATGTATAGCAATTCGCTGTACACTATGTGGTCCTCCTGCACCCCCCTCCCCCACCCCCAGCTCCCACCCCTAAGTATGCTCTTGTCCACATTATGGCTGTTTTTCTATTACGTTTTGTATTTCATGAAACGCACAATCGTCAAAAGATTACTTTCGTTCGGATGACCTTCATTCATTTGTATTCAACAATCACTTCAGTGAAATGTTGAGAAACGTGTGAAATTTAGCCCTAAAGGATATATTATACATTCCTGTATGTCTATAATATATCATACTGTAGAAGATATTAGGCACGTGCCTTTACACTGTCATGTTTTTTTTTTAAATACGGTACCCATATTCTACACTTGATCACTACTTGGCAAAATGTAAACGAGTAGAAACATGATATCTTGTACACATGTTGCTGATTAAAGTGTCCTGGATCACCTTTGACGTTCATCATGTTTAGTCCTGGATCACCTTTGACATTGTACCATCATGCTTCAAACTTGTTCAAAAGAGGGTGTCAGTGAGTTATCTTTCGAAGGCTGCTTATGAGAAATTTGGACCATTCAAATGGTGACTTACGTTCCAAATGACGTGGTGTAAATCAAAGCGCTGTGTTGCAGTGTTCGAGCGTGTGTTGGATTCAGGTAGCTGTTCGGT